>NW_028136294.1:600000-863000 GCF_964662115.1 Mustela nivalis
CTCCAGTCTTTCCGTATGGGACATCCTGGAGCCATTCAACAGGACTCGACTGTCCAGCAGATGGAAAGCTTGTGGTATGGGTCAATGCACAAACTAGAGTTTGTGCTGGTGTCTAAGGTGCTGTGCAGGATTTTCCAATCTTGAGGGTTTGGCACAAGTCGAAGGGCATGGTTTCCTACTGGGGACAGGAGATATTCTATTGTGTGGCTCAGGGACCACATGTTGTATCCTAAGTTGGTATTTCAGAACAGGACCCTGAGGACAGATGCCTGAAAACCTAATCTAGTGTTCCAATGACGTCCTAGGAGCATGTCAGGTACAATCTTCTGACCCAGGAACATTGAAATGGCTGTCTGCTTGGATGTAGGTGATCAGGACGTTTCAGACTGGCATTTGTGTCCAGTGCTGCCGACAATATTGGGTTGGGCTCAGGGCTCTTGCGTGTTTCTCCTAAACTGGAAGGTTTGGGCAGGTTTGACGGGCACAGTTTCCTTGGGGATGGCAGGCCTAGTCATGTGTTGTGGATCCAGAGACCCTGTCTTGGAGGGCATATGAGCCATGGTTTTGGGAGAGAAGTCTGCAAACACAAATGTGGGTTATGGTTAGTGGAAAGGTGATCACAGGCCCAATGAGTAGACCTGGAGTGCAGCTTGTCAGGAGTTGTAATTAGGGTGAATGGAAGGCATTAGCACAGGCTTTTCTCTCTATATTGTGTGTCCAGGATGGCCTTGGAATGCAGGTTTAGTCTCATGGGTCCATGGGAAACTTTTCCTCTCTATGGATCTGTTCAGCTCATAGTTTGGTGGCTTTTTTGGGGAAGGGAAGAGTGTTGTTTTCCATCTTATGGGTGCCCCAAAACAGGGATTCCAGATACAGGCTCTTTTTCTGGGTATCTGGGACTTCCCACCAAGGGTTAGGATTTGCACCTAGGGGTGTATGAGGCCTGCAATGCGGGATCATGATGGTGCAACTGAGAGGGATTGTTTGAAAGCTTGCTCAGGCTGAGTCTCACAATGCCTGTTTGCTCCCATGGCGGCCCTCAGGAGTGGGAGTGGTCTCATTGGTCATATATCTGGCTCCCTCTTAGAGAGTTGGACACCCAACCCAACAGCCAAATGTCCTGCCATGAGGAAGGATGAGTTCTCTTCCGTCAGGTTCCTCTGTGCTTCAGGTTGCCCCATTGGCAGGGTTTCCAGCAAGGTCTCGAGATAGGTGCCTGAATACCAAGGATGCGTGGAGATGACGTACTTGGGCCATAGCAATCCCAAATGCTAGATATGAGGCCTAAAACTCGGTCGGGGCTCAGGCTCTGTTAGACACAGCGCTAGTGGCCATGGCAGCCTTTATATCAGAGTAGATTCGAGGGCGGAGCAGATTGATCCTCATGTGGAGTTTCTTGGGAAGATTCCCAGGCATTTGTTCATTCAATAGGGAAGGCAGAATGCTGTGTTGTGGCTCCAGATTTCCCAATCACGAGAGGTTGGGGACCAGTCAGTTTTGGGTGGAATTGTAAACAAAAGCTATGGTTCAATTCAGTGCCAAGCAGAAGGCAGTTCCAATTTGTAGCAGTTTACTCGAGACATCCAGCACTGGAATAAGGGTGGATGTCAGATGCTTGCTCACACTAGAGTTTTTGTCTATGATGACCGACAAGTGGAGGGGTGGTATAAAGAGGCCATGGAGGAGTTCACATGCTGAGGCCTGTGAACTGCTGCAAAAAGTAACATTTCTTTGTACAGAGTAGGTGAAGTCTGGTTTGTTTACTCTAGGTTTCCCCATGTGGAAAGTTTGTGAAGAAGAGCTCTCCGGCATGGATGCCAGGAAAGCACACCTCCATTGACACTTGCAGCTGAGGAACATGGCAGATTCGTTCTGGTGGCTCTGGGACAAAGTGCCAAGGCCTTGAGTTGACATGGGATCTCTTGCAGATGGGTCACAATGCTTGTTTGTTACCAGGGAGAACTTAGAATGTGCTGGTTGCTAAGGTGCCATGCAGGATTCTCCTACCCTGAGGGTTTGGCACAGGTCGAAGAGCATGGTATTCTTCTGGGGACAGGGGATGTTCTGTCGTGTGGCTCAGAGACCACATGATGTGTCATAGATTGGTATTTCAGAACAGGCCCCTGAGGACAGATGCCTGAAAACCTAATGGGGTTCCATTGAAAGCCTACTGGCATTTTAGGTTCAATCGTCTATCTCACGATCATTGACTTGGCTATTTCCCTGGATGTAGGTGATAAGGGTGTTTCAGACTGCGCATTTACATCCCGAGTGGCCGGCAATATTGGTGTGGGCTCAGGGGCCACACAGGTTTCTCCTAATCTGGAAGGTTTGGGCAAATCTGATATGCACAGTGTCCTTGGGGTTGGCAGCCAGAGTTCTGTGGTGTGGCTCCAGAGATCACATTCTGGTGGGCATGTGAGCCATGGTTTTGGGAGAGAAGTCTGCAAACACAAATACAAATTAGGGTGAGTGGCGAGGTGATCACAGGCCCAATGCGTAGACCTGGAGGGAAGCTCGTCGTGAACTATAATTAGGGAGACTGGAAGGCAGTAGCACAGGCTTTTCTCTCTGGATTGTGTGTCCAGGATGGCCTTGGAATGCAGGTGTGGTCTCATGGGTCCATGGGAGTCTTTTCCTCTCTATGGATCCTGGTGGCTCTCCATAGTTTGGTGGCTTTTTCGGGGAAGGGGAGAGTGATGTTTTCCACCTTATGGGTGCCCCAAAACAGGGATTCCAGAGACGGGCTCTGGTGCATGGCATCTGGGACATCACAACAAGTGCTAGGATTTGGGCTTAGGGGCATATTAGGCCTGCAATGCGGGTTCATGGTGGTGCAACAGAGAAGGATTGTTTGAAAGCATGCTCAGGCTGAGGGTCACAAGGCCTGTTTGCCTCCAGGGCATCCCTGAGGAGTTTGTGTGGTCTCACTGGACTTGTAAATGACTCCCCCTTTCAGGGTTGAACACCCATCCTAACAGCCAAGTTTCCTGATATGAAGAAGGAGGAGTTCTCTATTGTGCTTCAGGATGCCCCATTATCAGGGATTCCAGCAAAGGTCTGGGGACAGGTGCCTGAATACCAAGGATGGGTAGAGATGAAATACTTGAGCCATGGCATTCCCAAATACTAGATGTGGGGCTCAAACTCTGGTGACTGACACTAGGTCTGGGCTCAGGCTCTGTCAGACACAGCACTAGTGGCCAGGGCAACCTATAAATCAGGGTCCCTCCGATATAGGGCCGAGCAGATTGATCTTCATGTGGGGTTTCTGGCCAGACTCACCAGGCACTTGTTTCTATCGGGAAGGCAGAATGCTGTGTTGTGTCTCCATAATTCGCTATCAAGAAGGCTTGGGGACCAGTCGGGTGAGGAAGGAATTGTAAACACAAGCTACAGTTCAATTCACTGCCAAGTGGAAGGCAGTTCCTGTGTCCAGCAGCTTTTTCGAGATATCCAGCACCTTAGTAAGGGAGGACGTCAGATATTTGCTCACACTGGAGTTTGAGTCTATAATGACTGACAAATGGAGGGGTGGCGTCAAGAAGCCATGTAGGGATTTTCACGTTGAGACTCATGAGCTGCTCCAAATAGCAAGGTTTCATTCTACTTGACAGGTGGAGTGTGGTTTATTTGCTCCAGGGTCCCCCATGTGGAAAGTTTGGGTAGCAGAGCTCTACCGCATGGATGCCTGGAATGTTCAACTTCATTGACCATTGCAACTGAAGAACATGGCAGCTTTATTCTGGTGTCTCTGTAGCAAAGTACCAAGTCCTTGATTTGACATGGAATCTCTTGCAGATGGGCCACACAGCTGGTTTGTTACCAGGTAGATCTTAGAATGTGCTGGTGGCTTAGTAGTTGTGCAGGAATCTACTACTCTGGGATTTTGCACAGATTGTAGGGCACGGTTTCCTTCTGGGGACAGGAGATGTTCTGTTGTGTGGCCCAGGCACCACATGTTGTATCATAAGTTCGCATTCTAGAACAGGCCTCTGAGGACACATGTCTGAAAACCGAATCAATGGTTCCAATGACGTCCTAGGGGCATGTTAGGTTCATTATTCTGACTCAGGACCATTGACTTGGCTGTGTTCCTGTATGTAGGGGATCAGGGTATTTCAGACTGTGCATTTGTGTTCAGAGCGGCCGCCGAAATTGGGGTAGGCCCAGAGGCCTTGTAGGTTTCTCCTAATCTAGACAGTTTGGGCAACTGTGATGGAAACAGTTTCCTTGGGGATGGCAGGGACAGTCCTGCAGTGTGGATCCAGAGACCCCATCCTGGAGGGCATGTGTGCCATGGTTTTGGTAGATAAGTCTGCAAACACAAATTCGAATTAGGGTGAGTGGCGGGTGATCACAGGCCCAATGCATATACCTTGAGAGCAGCTCATCTGGAACTGTAATTAGGGTGAATGGAAGGCAGTAGCACAGGCTTTTCGCTCCGTAATGTGTGTCCAGGATGGCCTCGGAATGCAGGTGTGTTCTCATGGGTCCATGGGAGACATTGCCTCTCTATGGATCCTGGTGGCTCCTCATAATTTGGTGACATTTTTGGGGAAGGGATGAGTGCTGTTTCCCATCTGAAGGGTGCACCAAAACAAAAATTCCAGAGATGGTCTCTGGGTCTGGGCACCTCGAAAATCCCACCAAGTTTTATGATTTGAACCTACAGGCATACCAGGCCTGAAATGAGGGATCATTGTGGTGAATCTGAGAGGGATTTTTTGAAAGCATGCTCAGGGTGAGGGTCACAATGCCTGTTTGTGCCAAGGGTAGTCCTCAAGAGTGTGTGTGGTGTCATTGATGTTGTAACTGGCTCCCCCTTTGAGGGTAGAACACCCATCCCAAAAGCCAGGTTTATTGCCATGGGGAAAGAAGAGTTCTCTATTGTGCTTCAAGTTCCCTAATTGGCAGGGATCCCTGCCTTGGTCTGGGGACAGGTGCCTGAATATCAAGGATGGGTAGAGATGACATACTTGGGCCATGGCAATCCCAAATGCTAGATATGGGGCCTGCTCTCTAGTGGCTGAAACTCAGTCGAGCTCAGGCTCTGTCAGACACGGCACTAGTGGCCATGGCAGCCTATAAATCGGTGTTGACTCGAGGGCCGACCTGATTGATCCTCATGTGGGTTTTCAGGGCAGACTCACCAGGCATTTCTTCATTCGATGGGGAAGGCAGAATGCTGCGTTGTGGCCCCAGATTTCCCTATCAAGAGGGCTTAGGGACCAGTCAGGTGAGGATGGAATTGTAAACACAAGCTATGGTTCAATTCAGTGCCAAGTGGAAGGCAGTTCCAATGTGCAGTGGTTTATTCAAGACATCCAGCACTGGGATAAGGGTGCATGTCAGATGTTTGCTTAGACTGGAGTTTGTGTCTATGATGACCGACCAATTGAGTGGTGGCATCAAGAGGCCATGGAGCAGTTTATACGCTGAGGCCTGTGAGTTGATCCAAACATAAGGTTTCCTTCTACTGGACAGGGGAGGTCTGGTTTGTTTACACCAGGTTCCCCCATGTGCAAAGTTTGGGTAGCATAGTACTCGCATGTGGATACTGGAAAGCACACCTACATTAACCATTGCACCTAAGGAACATGGCAGGTTCTTTCTGGTTGCTCTAGGGCAAAGTACCAAGGCCTGGATTCTAATGAAGTTGGGTCACAATGCAGTTTTGTTACCACGGAAATCTTACTATGTGCTGGTGGCTAAGGGGCCATGTTTGATTAGTCTACCCTGATGGTTTGACACCGGTCGAAGAACACGGTTTCTTTCTGGGTATCGGAGATGTTCTGTTGTGGGGCTCATGGACCAAATGTTGTATCATAAGTTGGTATTCCAGAACAGGCCTCTGAGGACAGATGCCTAAAAACTTCATCTAGGGTTCCAATGAAGTCCAAGGGGAATTTCAGGTTGAATCATCAGACTCAGGACCATTGACTTCGGTGTCTGCCTATATGTAGGCAACCAGGGTGTTTCTGACTGTGCCTTTGTGTACAGAGTGGCCTCCAATATTGGGGTGGGCTCTGGGGCCTTGCAGGTTTCTCCTAGTCCTGAAGGTTTAGGCAAATTTGTGGGCACGGTTTCCTTGGGGGTGGCAGGCACAGTCCTGTGTTGTGGCTCCAGAGACTCCATCGTGGAGGGCATGTAAGCCATGGTTTTGGGAGAGAAGTCTGCAATCACAAACTCGGATTAGGTTGAGTTGAGAGGTGATCGTAGGCCCAATGCATAGCCCTGGAGGGCAGATCGTCAGGAACTGTAAATCACGTACCTCGAAGGCACTAGCACTGGCTTTTGTATCTGGATTGTGTGTCCATGACAGCCTTGGAATGCAGGTGTGTTCTAATGTTTCCATGAGAGTATTTTCCTCTCTACGGATCCTGGAAGCTCCCAATAGTATGGTGGCTTTCTCGTTTGAATGGAAGAGTGCTGTTTTCAATCTTAGATGTTCCCCAAAAAGGGATTCCAGAGAAGGGCTGTGAGTCTGGGTGCTTGGAAAATCCCACCAGGATTAGGATTTGGGCCTAGGGGGGTACCAGGCCTACAATGTGTGACTTGGAGGTACAACTGAGAGCGTTTGTTTGAAAGCATGCTAGTCTGAGTGTCACAATGCCTGATGTGATTAGGGCAGCCCTTATGAGTGGGAGTTGTCTCCTTGGCCATGCAGCTGGCTACCACTTTAATGTAGGACACCCATCCCAACTACCAGGATTCCTGCCATGGAAAAGGAAGAATTCTCTATTGTGCCTCAGGTTCCCCCATTAGCAGGTATTCTAGCAAATGTCTGGGGACAGATGCCTGAATACCAAGGATGGGTAGAGATGAGGGACCTGAGACATGGCCAGTCTCACATGCCTGACTCTCTGAGTAGCTGACATGAATTGAGCACTCAGGCTCTGTCAGAAACAGAACTAGTGGTCAGGGCTGAGTATGAATCAGGGATCCCTCAAGGGCTGAGCAGATTGATCCTCATGCAGAGTTTCTGGGCAGAATCACCATGCCCTTCTTCTTTCTAAGGGGAAGGCAAAAAGCTGCGTTGTGGCCCCAGAATTCCCTATCAAGCGGGCTTGGGGACCAGTAGGGTGAGGATGGAATTGTAAACTCAAGCTAAGGTTCAATTCAGTGCCAAGCAAAAGGCAGTTCCATTGTGCAGTGTCTGATTCCAGATATCCAGCACCTGAGTAAAGGTGAAAGTCAGACATTTCCTCATGCTGGAGTTTATGTCTATGATGACCGATGAATGGAGGGGTGGCGTCAAGAGGCCATGGAGGATTTCACATGCTGGGGCTTGTGAGATGCTTCAAACAGCAAAGTTTCCTTCTACCACACAGGGGGAGACTGGTTTATTTGCTCCAGGGTCCCCCATGTGGAAAGTTTGGGTAGCAGAGCACTCCCACGTGGATGCCTGAAAAGCACACCTCCATTAAAATTGCAGCTGAGAAACATGGCCAATTCGTTCTGGTGGCTCTTGGGCGAATTACCAAGGCCTGGAGTTGACATGAAGTCTCATGAAGATGGGTCATAATGCAGGTTTGTTACCATGGAGACCTTACAGTGTGCTGGTGGCTAAGGGACCATGTAGGATTCATCTACCCTGAGGGTTTGACACTGGTCAAAGGGCACGGTTTCCTTCTCGGACCAGAGATGTTCTGATGTGGGGCTAACAGACCAAATGTATCATAATTTGGTATTGCAGAACAGGCCTCTGAGGATAGATGCCTGAAAATTTAATCTAGGGTTCCAATAAAATCCTAACGGAATGTCAGGTTCAATCCTCTGACTCAGTATCATTGACTTCAAAGTCTGCCTAGATGTAGGTGATCAGGGTGTTCCAGACTGTGCATTTGTGTACAGAGTGGCAACCAGTATTGGGGTGGGCTCAGGGGCCTTGCAGGTTTCTCCTAATCTGGAAAGATAGGGCAATTTGATGGGCACAGTTTCCTTGGCAATGGTGGGCACAGTCCTGTGGTGTGGCTCCAGAGACCCCATGCTGGAGGGCATGAGAGCCATGGTTTTGGGAGGGAAGTCTGCAAACACAAATGCGGGTTAGGTTTAGTGGCGAAGTGATTGTAGGCCCAATGCATACTCCTGGAGGGAAGCTCCGTGTGAAATGTAAATCGCATGCCTCAAAGGAGGTAGCACAGGCTTTTTTATCTGGATTGTGTATCCACGATGGACTAAGAATGCAGGTGTGGTCTCAGGTGCCCATGGGTGATATTTCCTCTCAAGTATCCTGGCGGCTCCTTATAATGTGGTGGCTTTCTCAGAGAGGAAAGAGTTCTGTTTTCCATATTAAGGGTGTCCCATAACAGGGATTGCAGAGAAGTGCTCTGGCTCTTGGCACCTGGAAATACCCACCAAGGGTTATGATTTGGGCATAGGGGCTTACCAGGCCTCCAATGCAAGTCCTGGAGATACAACTGAGAGCGTTTGTTTGAAAGCATGCTCAGGCTGAGGGTCACTATGCAAGCTTTTGCATAGGGTGGCCCTCAGGAATGGGGGTGGTCTCAATGGCCATTCAGTAGGCTAACACTCTGAGTGTTGGACACCCTTCCGAACTTACAGGAATCCTGCCATGGGGAATGAGGATTTCTCTATTGTGATTCAGGTTCCCTCATTGGTAGGGATTCCAGGAAAGGTCTGGGGACACATGCCTGAATACCAAGGATGGGTAAAGATGACGGCTCTGTTCTGTGGCCAGTCTAACATGCGGGATATGGGCCCCGCCTTCTAGGTGGCTGACACGAGGTCGGGGCTTAGGCTCTGTCAGACACAACACTAGGGGCCAGGGCTGTCTATAATTCAGGGTTCCCTCAAGGGACAAGTAGATTGATCATAATGTGGAGTTTCTGGGCAGACTCACCAGGCCCTTCTTCTTTCTATTGGGAAGGCAGAATGCTGTGTTGTGGCTGCAGAATTCCCTATCATGAGGGCTTGTGGACCAGTAGGGTGAGGATGGAATTGTAAACCCAAGCTATGAATAAATTCAGTGACAAGCGAATGGCATTTCCAGTGTGCAGCGGCTGATTCGAATATCCAGCACCTGAGTAAGCACAGACGTCAGATGTTTGCTCAAGCTGGAGTTTGTGTCTATAATGACCGACAAATGGAGAGGAGTTGAAAAGAGGTCATAGAGGATTTCCCACACTTGAGCTTGTGAGATGCTCCAAACAGCCAGGTTTCCTTCTACAGGACAGGGCAGTCAGATTTGTTTGCTCGAGAGTCCCCCATGTGGAAAGTTTGGGTAGCAGAGCACTCCCACATGGATGCCTGGAAAGCACACTTCCACTGAACATTGCAGCTGAGGAACATGGCAGGTTCTTTCTGAAGGCTCTGGGGTGAAGTACCAAGGCCTGTAGTTGACATGGAATCTCATGAAGATGGCTCACAATGCTGGCTTGTTTCCAGTGAGATCTTAGAATCTGCTGGTGGCTACAGGCCAAGTAGGATTCATCTACCCTGAGGGTTTGACACAGTTCCAAGAGCACGGCTTCCATCTAGAGAAAGGAGATGTTCTGTTGTGGGGATCAGGGACCATATGTTGTATCTTAAGTTGGTACTCCAGAACAGGTCTCTGATTACAGATGCCTGAAAACCTAATCAGGGGTTACAATGAGGTCATAGGAGCATGTCAGGTTCAATCTTCTGACTGAGAAACACTGACTTGGGTATCTGCCTGGATTCAGGTGATCAGCGTATTTCAGACTGCACATTTGTGTCCAGAGGGGCCTCCAGTATTGGGGTGGGCTCAGGGGCCTTGCAGGTTTCTCCTTATCTCGAAGTTTTAGGCAAATGTGACGGACACATTTTCCTTGGGGATGGCAGGCACAGTCCTTTGGTGTGGCTCCAGAGACCCCATCCTGGAGGAAATATGAGCCATGGTTTCGGGATAGAAGTCTGTAAGCACAAACTCGGGTTAAGGTTAGCGGTGAGGTGATCGCAGGCCCAATGCATAGACCTGGAGGGCAGCTCGTCTGGAACTATAAATTAGTTGCCTTGAAGGTGGTAGCACAGGCTTGTGTATCTGGCTTTTGTGTCCAGGATGGCCTCGGAATACAGGTGTGGTCTCATGGATCCATGGGAGATTTTTCCTCTCAAGGATCCTAGCGGCTCCCTATACTATGGTGGCTTTCATGGCGAATAGGAGAGTGCTATTTTCCATCTTAGGGGTGTCCCAAAACAGGGATTCCAGAGACAGGCTGTGTTTCTGGGCCCCTGAAAAATACGACCAGGTGTTAGGATTTGTGCTTAGGGGCATATCAGGCCTGCATTTGGATTCTGGAATGCAACTGAGAGTTTTTGTTTGAAAGCATGCTCATGTTGGGGGTCACAATGCCTGCTTGTGTCCAGGGCGGCCCTCATGAGTGGGCGGGTTATCATTGGCCATTCAGCTGGCTACCACTCTGAGGTCTGGAAACCCATCCCAAGAGCCATCATTCCTGCCATGGGGAAGGAGGATTTCCCTATTGTGCTTCTGGTTCCCCCATTGGCAGGGATTTCAGCAAATGTCTGGGGACAGATGCCTGAATCAAGAATGGGTAGAGATGACAGCCCTGGGACATGGCTGGTCTCACATTCTGGAGTTGGAGCCCAGTCTCTGGGTCCTGACACGAGGTCAGAGACGAGGTTCTGTCAGACTCAGCGCTAGTGGCCAGGTAAACCTATAAATGGGGTTCACTCGAGGGTCGAGTAGATTTATCCTCATGTAGGGTTTCTGGGCAGTCTCTCCAGGCTGTTTTTTCTTGCTATGGGGAAGGCAGAATGCTGTGTTGTGGCTTCAGAATTCCCTATCAAGAGAGCTTACTGAACACCAGGGTGAGGATGGAATTGCAAACCCAAGCTACTTTTTTTTTTCAAGATTTTATTTATTTGTCAGAGAGCGAGCGAGAGCAAGCACAGGCAGACAGAGTGGAAGGCAGAGTCTGACTAAGAAGCAGGCTCCCTGCGGAGCAAGGAGCCTGATGTGGGACTCGATCCCAGGACGCTGGGATCATGACCTGAGCCGAAGGCAGCTGTTTAACCAACTGAGCCACCCAGGCGTCCCGCCAAGCTACTTTTAAATTCAGTGCCAAGCATAAGGCAATTCCAGTGTGTAGCAGCTGATTCAAATATCCAGCACTTGAGTAAGTGCAGATGTCAGTTGATTGCTCACGCTGGAGTTAGTGTCTATGATGACCAACAAATGGATGGGTGGCCTCAAGAGGCCATGGAGGATTACCCACCCTCAGGCTTGAGATACTCCATACAGAAAAGATTCCTTTTACCATACAGGGGAGTCTGGTTTGTTTCCTCCAGGGTTCCCCATGTGGAAAGTTGGTATCAGAGCACTCCCGCTGGATGCCTGGAAAGTACACCTACATTGACCATGGCAGCAGAGGAACATGGCAGTTTCATTCTGGTGGCTCTGGGCCGAAGTACCAAGGGCTGGAGTTGTCATGGAGTCTCATGAAGATGGGTCACAATGCTGGTATGTTGTCAGGGAGATCATAGAATGTGCTGGTTGCCAGGGGGCCTTGAAGGATTCATCTACCCAGAGTGTTTGACACAGGTCCAGAGCACAGCTTTCTTCTAAGGACAGGAGATGTTCTTTTGTGTGGCTCAGTGACCATATTGTATCATACATTGATATTCAGAACAGCCTTCTGAGTACAGATACCTGAAAACCTATTCTAGTGTTCCAGTGAATCCTAGGAGCATGTCAGGTTCAATCTTCTGTCTGAGGACCATTGACTTGGATATCAGCCTGGATGTAGGTGATATGGTGTGTCAGACTGTGCATTTGCGTCCAGAGTGGCCTCCAATATTGGGCTGGGCTTAGGGGCCTTGCAGGTTTTTCCTAATCTAGAGTGTTTGTTTAATAGTGACAATCACAGTTTCCTTTGGGAAGACAGGTACAATCCCGTGGTGTGGCTCCAGTTATCACAAACTGGAGGGCATGTGAGCCATGGTTTTGGGAGGGAAGTCTGAAAACACAAACTTGGGTTAGGGTTAGTGGCAAGGTTATCACAGGCCCAATGCATAGACATGGATGGCAGCTCTTCAGGAACTGTTAATCGGGTGACTCAAAGGCAGAATCACAGGCTTTTTTCTCTGTATTGTGTGCAGGATGGCCTCAGAATGCAGTTGTGGCCTCATGGGTCCATGGGAGATTTTTCCTCTCTAAGGATCCTGGTGGCTCCCAATAGTTGCTGGCTTTTTCGGGGAAGGGAAGAGTGCTTTTTTTCATGTTAGGGGTGCCCCAAAATATGGATTCCAGAGACCGACTCTGGGTTTGGTCCCCTGGAAAATTCCACCAAGTGTTAGGATTTGGGCCTAGTGGCTTACCAGGCCTGCATGCAGGATCCTGGAGGTGCAACTGAGAGGGCTTGTTTGAAATCATTCTCAGGCTGAGGGTCACAATACTTGCTTATGCCCAGGTGGCCCTCATGAGTGGGCGTGGTCACATTGGCCATGCAGCTGGCTCCCACTTTGAGGGTTGGAAAACCATCCCAACAGCCAGAATCCTGCCATGGGGAAAGAGGAGTTCTCTATAGTGCTTCAGGTTCCCCCATTAGCGGGGATTCCAGCAAAGGTCTGGGGACAGAGGCCTGAATACCAAGGATGGGTAAAGATGATGGACATGGGCCATGGCCAGTATCAAATCGTGGATATGGGCCCCGATCACTGGGTGGCTGACACTAGGTCTTGGCTCAGGCTCTGTCAGACACAGCACTAGTGCCCAGGGCAGCCTATAAATTGGGGTTCCCTCGAGTGCCGAGCAGATTGATCCTCATGTATGGTTTCTGGGCAGACTCACCAGGCCCTTCTTGTTTGTAAGGGGAAGGCAGAATGCTGCTTTGTGGCTCTAGAATTCACTATCAAGAGGGCATGTGGACAAGGAGGCTGAGGATGGAATTGTAAACCTAAGCTATGGTTACATTCTGTATCAAGCAAAAGGAATTTCCAGTGTGCAATGTTTGAATCCAATATTCAGCACTTGAGTGAGGGTGGATGTCAGATATTTGCTCATGCTGGAGTTTGTGTCTATGATGACACAAAAATGGAGGGGTGGCGTCAAGAGGCCATGGAGGATTTCCCAATCTGGTGTTTTTGAGATGCTCCAAACAGCAAGGTTTCCTTCTACCAGACAGGGGCAGTCTGATTTGTTTCCTCCATGGTTCCCCATGTCGAAAGATCGGATAACATAGATCTCCCACATGGGTGACTGGAAAGCACACCTTCATTGACCATGACAGCGAAGGAACATGGCATCTGGTGGCTTTGAGGCGAAGAAATAAAGACTGGATTGGACATGGAACCTCATGAAGATGGGTCAAAATGTTGGTTTGTTACCAGGGAGATCGTAGAATGTGCTGGTGGTTAATGGGCCATGCAGGATTCATCTAGCCTGAGGATTTGACACAGGCCCAAGAGCCCGGATTGCTTCTGGGGGCAGGAGATATTCTGTTGTGGGGCTCAGCGGCCATATGTTGTATCATAAATTGGTAATCCAGAACAGGTCTCTGAGGACAGAAGCCTGAAAACCTAATAAAGGGTTTGAATGAGGCCCTAGGGGAATGTCATTCAATCTTCTGACTCAGGATCATTGACTCTGGTGTCTGACTGGATGCAGGTGATGAGGGTGTTTCAGACTGTGCATTTGTGTCCAGAGTGGCATCCAATACTAGGGTTGGCTCAGGTTCCTTGCAGGTTTCTCCTTATATGGGGTTTTTGGACAACTGTGATGGGCAGTTTCCTTGGGGATTGCAGGAACTGTCCTGTGGTGTGACTCCAGAGACCCCATCCTGGAGGACATGTGTGCCATGATTTTGAGAGAGAAGTCTGCAAACACAAACTTAGGTTAGGGTTAGTGGCAAGGTGATCATAGTCCCAATCCATAGACCAGGAGGGCAGCAAGTCTGGAACTGTAAATCACATAACTCAAAGGTGGTAGCACAGGGAATTGTATCTGGATTTAATTTCCAGAATGGCCTTTATTGCAGGTGTTGTCTCAAGGGTCCATGGGAGATTTCTCCTCTCAAGGATCCTGGCGGTTCTCAATAGTTTGTTGGATTTCTCCGGGAAGGGATGAGTACTGTTTTCCAGCTTAGGCGTGCCCCAAAACAGGCATTCCAGAGATGAGCTCTGGGTCTAAGTGCTTGGAACATCCCACCAAGGGTTAATATTTAGGCCTAGGGCCATACCAGGCCTGCAATGCGGGATCCTGGAGGTGCAACTGAGAGCGTTTGTTTGAAAGTATGGTCAAGCTGAGGGTCCCAATGCCTGCTTGTGCCCCGGAGGCCATCAGGATTGGGCGATGTCTACTCAGCCATGCAGCCAGTTCCCATTCCTAGGGTTGGACACCCATCCAAAAGCCAGGATTCCTGCCATGGCGAAGGATGAATTCTCTATTGTGCTTCAGGTCCCCCCATTGGTAGGGATTCCAGCTAAGATCTAGGGGACAGATGCCTGAATACCAAGGATGGGTAGTAATGACAGCCCTGGGCCATGGCCGGTCTCACATGGTTAATGTGGGCCCCACCCTCTGGGTTGCTGACACGAGGTAGGGGCTCAGGCTCTGTCAGACACAGCACTAGTGGCTAGGGCAAACTATAAATAGGGGTTCCCTCCTGGGATGAGTATATTGATCTTCATGTGCAGTTTATGGGCAGACTCACCAGGTCCTTCTATCTATGAAGAAGGCAGAATGTTGCGTTGTGGCTCCAGAATTCCCTATCAAGAGATATGGAAGACCAGTAGGGTGAGGATGAAATTGTAGTCTGAAGCTAGGCTTAAATTCATTGCAAAGCGAAAGGCAGTTCCAGTGTGCAGCAGCTGATTCCAATATCAGCGCCTGAATATGGGCGGATGTCAGATGTTTGCTCAGGCTGGAGTTTGTGTCTATGATGACCAACAAATGGAGAGGTGGCGTCAAGAGGCCATGGAGGATTTCCCACCCTGGGGCTCAGGGGCCATAATTTGTATCATAAGTTGGTATTCCAGAAGAGGCCTCTGAGGACAAGTGCCTGAATAGTTAATCCCTCTTCCAATGAGGTCCTAGGGCCATGTCAGGTTCAATTATCTGACTCAGGACCATTGATTTGGGTGTCTGCCTGGATGGAGGTGATCAGGGTGTTTCAGACTGTGCATTTGCATCCAGAGCAGCCTCCAATATTGGGATGTGCTCAGGAGCCTTCCAGGTTTCTCCTAATCAGGAGGGTTTGGGCAACTGTGATGGGCCCAGTTTCCTTGGGGATGGCAAGCACAGTCTTGTGGTGTGACTCTAGGGGCCCCATCCTGGAGGACATGTGAGCAATGGTTTTTAGAGAGAAATCTGCAAACACAAACTCAGGATAAGGTTAACGGAGAAGTGTTCACAGCCCCAATTCAAAGATCTGGAGGGCAGCACGTCAGGAACTGTAAATCAGGTGACTCAAAGCCAGTAGCACAGTCTCTTGTATCTGGATAGCATATCCACGCTGGCCTCGGAATACAGGTGTGGACTCATGGGACCATGGGAGATTCTTCTTCTCAAGGATCCTGGGGGATCCCATTAGTTTGGTGGCTTTCTCAGGGAAGTGAAGAGGGCTGTTTTCCATCTTAGGGGTGCCTCAAAACAGGGATTCCAGTGACGGGCTCTGGGTATGTGCACATGGAACATCCCACGATGTGTTAGGATTTGGGCTTAAGGGCATATCAGGCCTGCAATGAAGGATCCTGGAGGTGCAACTAAGAGCATTTTTTTGAAGGCTTGATCAAGCTGAGGGTTACAATGGCTACTTGTGCCCAGGGCAGCCCTCATGAGTGGGCATTGTCTCCTTGGCCATGCAGCTGGCTCCCACTTTGAGGTTTGGACACCCATATCAACAGCCAGGATTCCTACCATGGGGAAGGAGGAGTTCTCTATTGTGCTTTAGGTTACCCCATTGGTAGGGATTACATAAAAGGTCTGGGGACAGGTGCCTGAATACCAAGGATGGGTAGAGATGATGGACTTGGGCCCTGGCCAATCTCACATGCTGGATATGGGCTCATATCTCTGGGTGCCTGAAACTAAGTCTTGGCTCAGGCTCTGTCAGACACAGTACTAGTACTAGTACTAGTACTAGTGCCCAGGACAGCCTATAAATCAAGGTTCCATCGAGTGCCAAGTAGATTGATCCTCATGTGGAGTTTCTGGGAAGATTCACCAGGCCCTATTTCTTTCTAGTGGGAATGCAGAATGTTGCCTTGTGGCTCCAAATTCCCTCTCTAGAGGGCTTGCAGACCAGGAGGCTGAGGATGGAATTCTAAACCCAAGCTATTGTTAAATTCAGTGTCAAGTGAAACGCAGTTCCAGTGTGCAGTGGTGGAAAAGAAAATGCAGAATCTAAATAACGGCAGATTTCAGATGTTTTCTCATGCTGGAGTTTTTGTCTATGATGACTGACAAATGGAGGGGTTGTGTCAAGGGCCATGGAGGATTTCTCCTGCTGGTGCTTCTGAGATGCTCCAAACAGAGGGTTCCCTTCTACTGGTCAGTGGCAGTCTGGTTTGTTTGCTCCAGGGTCCCACATGTGGAAAGAATAAGTAGAAGAGCACTCCCACATGGATGCCTGGAAAGCACACCTCCACTGACCATATCAGGTGAGGAACATGGCAGGTTCATTCTGGTGGCTCTGGGGCGAATTACCAAGGACTTGAAGTGACATGGAATCTCATGAAGATGGATCACAATGCTGTTTGTTTGTTACCAGAGAGATCTTAGAATGTGCTGGGGGCTAAGGGGCTGTGCATAATTCATATACCCCGACCCTTGACACAAGTTGAAGAGCACGAATTCCATCTGGGGACAGGAGATATTCTATTGTGGTGTTCAGGGACCAATCTTCTGACTCAGGACCATTGACTTGGGTGTCTTCCTGGATGGAGGTGATCAGGGTGTTGCACACTGTGCATTTGTGTCCAGAGTGGCCTCCAATATTGGACTGGGCTTAGGGGACTTGCAGGTCTCTCCTAATCTGGAGGGTTTGGGCAACTGTGATGGACACAGTTTCATTGGGGATAGCAGGATCTTTCCTGTGGTGTGGCTACAGAGACCCATCATAGAGGGCATGTGAGCCATGGTTTTGGGAAAGAAGTCTGCAAACACAAACTTGGGGTAGGGTTAATGGCGAGGTGATCACAGGCCCAATGCGTAGGTCTGTAGGGCAGCTCGTCTGGAACTGTAAACCAGGTGATTCGAAGGTGGTAGCACAGTCTCTTGTATCTGGATTGTGTGTCCCGGATGGCCTCGGAATGAAGGTGTGGTCTTATGGAGCCCTGGGAGATTTTTCCTCTCTACGCATCCTGGCAGCTCCAAATAGTTTTCTCAGGGGAGGGAAGAGTGCTGTTTTCCATCATAGGGGTGCTTCAAAACAGAGATTCCAGAGACGGGCTCTGGTTATGTTGGCATGGAAAATCCCACAAAGTGTTAGGATTTGGTCCTAAGGGCATACCAGGCCTGCGATGCGGGACCCTGCAGAAACAACTGAGAGCATTTGTTTGAATGCATGCTAAGGTTGAGGGACACAATGCCTGCTTTGGCCCAGGCGGCCCTTATGATTGGGCGTTGTCTCATTGGCCATGCACCTGGTTCTAATTCTGAGGGTTGGGCACCCATAGCAACAGCCAGGCTTCCTGCCATGGGGAAGGAGGAGTTCTCAATTGTGCTTCAGGTTCCCCCACTGGTAGGGATTCCAGCAAAGATCTGGGATAGTTGCCGGAATACCAAGGATGGGTAGAGATGACTGGGCCATGGCCAGTCCAACATGCTGGATAAGGGCCCCACACTCTGGGTGGCTGGCACGAGGTTGGGGCTCAGGCTCTCTCAGACACAGCGCTAGTGGCCAGCGCAAAGTATAAATCGGGGTTCCCTCGAGGGCCAAGTAGATTGATCTTCATGGGGAGTTTCTGGGCAGACTCACCAGGCCCTTCTTCTTTCTATGGGGAAGGCAGAATGTTGCGTTTTGTCTCCCTAATTCCCTCTCAAGAGGACTTGCAGTCCAGTAGGGTGAGGATGGAATTGTAAACCCAAACTATGCAAGAATACAGTGTCAAGTGAAAGGTATTTCCAGTGTGCGTGACTGATTCGAATATCCAGCACCTGAGTAAGAGCAGATGTCAGATGTTTGCTCATGCTGGAATTTGTGTCTATGATGACTAACAAATGGAGGGTTGGCATCAAGAGAATGTGGAGGACTTCCCAGGCTGGGGCTTGTGAGATGCTCCAAACAACCAAGGTTTCCTTCAACCTGACAGGAGCAGTCTTATTTGTTTGCTCTAGGGTTCCCTATGTGGAATTTTTGTGTAGCAGAGAACTACCTCTTGGATGCCTAGAAAGCACACGTCCATTGACCTTTGTACCTGAGGAACATGGCAGATTCGTTTCATGGCTCTTGGGCAAAGTACCAACACCTTGAGTTGGCATCAAGTCTCAGGAAGTTGGGTCACAATGCTGGTTTGTTACCAGGGAGATCATAGAAGGTGCTGGGGCTAATGGGTCATGCAGGATCCATCTACCCTGAAAGTTGGACATAGATCCAAGAGCACATTTTCCTTCTGGAGACAGGAGATGTTCTGTTGTGGGAATCAGGGACCACATGTTGTATCATAACTTGGTATTCCAGAACAGGACTCTGAGAACAGATGTCTGAAGACCCAATCTAGGGTTCCAGTGAAGTCCTAGGGGCATGTCAAGTTCAATCATCTGACTCAGAACCATTGACTTGGCTTTCTGCCTCGATGGAGGTGCTCAGGGTGTTTCAGACTGCTCGTTTGCATCCAGAGCAACCTCCAATATTGGGGTGGGTTCAGGGGCCTGGCAGGTTTCTCCTAATCTGGAGGGTTTGGACAACCTGATGGGCACAGTTTTCTTGGGGATGGCAGGAACTTTCCTGTGATGTGGCTTGAGGGACCACATCCTGGTGGGCATGTAAGCCATAGTTTTGGGAGAGAAGTCGGCAAACACAAACTGGGGTTAGGGTTAGTGTCGAGATGATCACAGGCCCAATGCATAGACATGGAGGGCAGCTCGTCAGGAAATGTAAATAGGATGACTCGAAGGTGGTAGCAAAGACTTTTCTCTCTGGATTGTGTGGACAGGATGGCCTCGGAATGCAGGTTTGTTTTCATGGGTCCATGGGAGATTTTTTCTCTCTAAGGATCCTGGCGGCTCCCAATAGTTTGGTGCCTTTCTCAGGGAAGGGAAGAGTGCTGTTTTCCATCTTAAGGGTGCCCCAAACAGGGATTCTGAGACGGACTCTGGGTCTGGGCACCTGGAAAATCCCACCAAGATTAGGATTTGGGCCTAGGGGCATACCAGGCCTGCAATGCTGGTACTGGAGGAGCAACTGAGAGTGTTTGTTTGAAAACATGCTCAGGCTGAGGATCACCATGCCTGCCTGTGCCCATGTCGGCCCTCAGGAGTGGGTATGGTCTCCTTGGCCATGCAGCTGGCTCCCACGCTGAGGGTTGGACAACCAATATTCCTGCCATGGGGAAGGAGGTGTTCTCTATTGTGTTTCAGGTTCGCCATTGGCAGGAATTCCAGCAAAGTTTGGGGGACAGATGACTGGATACCAAGGATGGGTACAGATGATGGCCCAGGGCCATGGCCGATCTCTCATGCTAAATATGGGCCCTCAACTCTGGGTGGCTGACACGAGGTTGGGGCTTAGACTCTGTCAGACACAGCACTAGTGGTCAGGGAAATCTATTAATCAGGGTTGCCTCGTGGTCTGAGTAGATTGATCCTCATGTGAGGTTTCTGGGCAGACTCAACAGGTCCTTCTTCTTTCTATGTGGAAGGCAGAATACTGCGTTGTGGCTCCAGAATTCCCTATCAAGAGATATTGTGGACCAGTGTGGTGAGGATAGAATAGTAATACAAAGCTATGGTTAAGTTCAGTGAAAAGCAAAAGGCAGTTCCAGTGTGCAGCTGCCGTTTCGAATATCCAGCACCTGAGTAAGGGTGGATGTCAGATGTTTGCTCACACTGGAGTTTGTGTCTGTGATTACCCACAAATGGAAGGGTGGCGTCAAGAGGCCATGGAGGATTTCCCATGCTGGGGCTTGTGAGATGCTCCAAATAGCAAAGTTTCTTTCTACCGGACAGGAGAAGTCTGGTTTGTTTTCTCTGGTTTCTCCATGTGGAAAGTTTTGTAGCAGAGAACCCCACAGGGATGCATGGAAATCACCCCTCTATTGACCATTGCACCTGAGGAACATGGCAGGTGCATTCTGGTGGCTCTGGGGCAATATATCGAGACCTTGAGTTGACATGGAGTCTGATGAAGATGGGGCACAATGATGGTTTGTTACCAGGAATATCATAGAATGTGCAGGTTGCTGAGGGGCCATTCAGGATCCAAATACCCTAAGGGTATGACACAATTCCAGGAGCATGGCTTCCTTTTTGGGGAGGACATATTCTGTTCTGTGGCTCAGGGACTATATATTTTATCATAAGTTGATATTCCAGAGCAGGCCTCTGATGACAGATACCTGTAAACCTAATCTAGTGTGCCAATGAAGTCCTCGGGGCATGTCAGGTTCAATCTTCTGACTCAGGAGCATTGACTTGGGTGTCTGCCTGTATGGAGGGGATCAGGGTGTCTCAGACTGTGCATTTGTGCCCAGAGCGGCCTCCATTATTTGGCTTCGCTCAGGGGCCTTGCAGGTTTCTCCTAATCTAAAGGTATCGGGCAAAAGTGATGGGCACAGTTTCCTTGAGGATCTCATGCACAGTCTTGTGGTGTGGCTTCAGATGCCAGAACCTGGAGGTCATGTGAGCCATGGTTTTAGGAAGGAGGTCTGCAAACACAAACTCAGTTTAGGTTAATGGCAAGGTGATTGCAGGCCCAATGCATAGACCTGGAAGGCAGCTCGTCAGGAACTGTAAATCCGATGACTCAAAGGTGATAGCACATGATATGTATCTGGATTGTATGTCCAGGATGGCCTCGGAATGCAGGTGTGTTCTCATGGGTCTATGGAAGATTTTTCCACTCAAGGATCCTGGTGGCTACCAAGAGTTTGGTGACTATCTCGGGGAAGGGAAGAGTGCTGTGTTCCATCTTAAGGGTCCCCCAAAATAGGGATTCCAGAGATGGGCTCTGTGTCTGGGCCCCTGTAAAATCCCACCAGGGTTAGGATTTGGGCCTAGGTGTGTACTAGGCCTGCAATTCGGGGTCCTAGAGATGCAATTGAGAGCGTTTGGTTGAAAGCATGCTCAGGCTGAGGTCACAATGCCTGCTTGTGCCCGGGTAAGCCATCATGAGTGCACATGGTCTGCTTGGCCATGGAGCTGCCTTCCACTTTGAGGGTTGAGCAACTATCCCAACTGTCTGAATACCTTCCATGGGGAAGGAGGAGTTCTCTATTGTGCTACAGGTTTCCCCAATGGCAAGGATTTCAACAAAGGTGTGGGTACAGATGCCTGAATACCAAGAATAGAAGAGAAGACAGACTTGGGCCATAGCTGGTCTCACATGCTGTATATGGGCCCTGATCTCTCAGTGGCTGACACTAGGTCCTGGCTCCGGCTATGTCAGACACAGCACTAGTGCCCAGGGCAGCCTATGAATCAGGGTTCCGTCTAGCACCGAGAAGATTGACCATCATATGGAGTTTCTGGGCAGACTCTCCAGGCCCTTTTTCTATTTATGGGGAAGGCAGAATATTGTGTTGTAGCTCCAGAATTCCCTCACAATAGGGCTTGTGGACCAGTAGGCTGAGGATGGAATTGTAAACCCAAGCTATGGCTTAATTCAGTCAAACTAAAGGCAGTTCCAGTGTGCAGCGATCGAATTGAAATCCAGCAACTGAGTAAGGGCGGATGTCAGATGTTTGCTCATGCTGGAGTTTGTGTCTATGATGACTGACAAATGGAGTGGTGGCTTCAAGAGGAAATGGAGGATTTCCCACGCTGGGGCTTGTGAGATGCTCCAAACAGAAGGTTTCCTTCTACCGGACAGGGGCATTCTGTTTTTTTGTCTCAAGGGTCCCCGCCAATTGCAAAGTTTGTGTAGCAGAGCACCCCCGTATGGTTGCCTGGAAACCACACCTCCACTGACCATTGCAGCTTAGGAACATGGCAAGTTCATTCTGGTGGCTCTGGGGCGAAGTACTAAGGGCTTATTTCTACATGGAATGTCATGAATATGGGTAACAATGCTGTTTTGTTACCTGGGAATTCTTAGCCTGTCATCTGTACACATCCTTGGTATTAAGGCAACTTTCCACAGACCTTTCCTGTAACCCTGCCAATGGGGGAACCTGAAGCACAATAGAGAACTCCTCTTTCCATTGCAGGAAGCCTGGCTGTTGCAATGGGTGTCCAACCCTCAAAGTGGGATCCAGCTATATGGACAATGAGACTACGCCCTCTCATGAGGGTCCCCCTGGGCACAAAGAGGCATGATGACCCTCAGCCTGAGCATGCTTTCAAACAAGCCCTCTCTGTTACACCATTAGGATCCTGCATTGCAGGCCTGGAATGCCCCTAGGCCCAAATCCTAACACTTGGTGGGATATCCGGGCACCCAGACCCAGAGCCCGTCTCTGGAATCCCTGTTTTGGCATAAGCCTAAGTTGGAAAACAGCATTCTTCCCTGTTTTGGAGCACCCCTAAGATGGAAAAGAGCACTCTTTTCTTCTCTGAAAAACCACCAATCTATGGAGATCCACCAGGATCCTTAGAGAGGAAAAGTCTCCCATTGAACCATGAGACCACGTCTACATTCAGAGCCCATCCTGGACACACAATCCAGATAGAAAAGCCTGTGCTACCAGCTTTCAGTCACCCTAATTACAGTTCCTGACGTGATGCCTTCTAGGTCTATGCATTGGACCTGTGATCACCTTGCCACTATCCCTGACCCAAATTTGTGTTTGCAGACTTCCCTCCCAAAACCATGGCTCTCATATCCTCAAGGAGGTGGTCTCTGAAGCCTTACCACAGGACTGGGCATGCCATCCCCAAGGAAACTGTGCCCATCACAGTTCCCCAAAGCCTCCAAGTTAGGAGAAACCTGCAAGGCCCCTGAGCCCACCCCAATAGTGGAAGTGGCTCTGGATGCAAATGCACAGTCTGAAACACCCTGATCACCTACATCCAGTCAGACAACCATATCAATGGTCCTTAGTAAGAAAATTGAACCTGATGGGCACCAAGGACATCATTGGATCTCTAGATTAGGTTGCCAGCATCAATCCTCAGAGGCCTGTTCTTGAATACCAAGTCAGGATACAACATATGTACCCTGAGCCACAAAACAGAACATCTCCTCTCCCAAGATGGAAACTGTGCACATCGACCTGTGCCAAACCCTCAACGTGGCCCATAGCCACCAATACATTCTAAGACCTCCCTTGTAACAAACCAGTTTTGGGACACATCTGTAAGAGATTCCAAGTCAACTCAAGGCCTTGGTACTTGGCACCAGAACCACCAAAACGAACCTGTCATGTTCCTCAGCTGCAATGGTCATTGGACGTGTGCTTTCCAGTCATCCATGCGGGAGGGCTCTGCTACGCAAACTTCCACTTGAGGGACCCTGGAGGAAAAAAAAACAGACTCCTCCTGTCCATTAGAAGGAAACCTTGTTGTTTGGAGCATCTCACAATCTTAAGCGTGGGTAATCCTCCATTGCCTCCTGAAGCCACCCCTCCATTAGTCGTCATTCTAGACACAAACTCCAGTGTGAGCAAATATCTGACATCTGCCCTTACTCAGGTGCTGGATATCTCGTATAAGCTGCTGCACATTGAAACTGACTTCCGCTTGGCACTCAATTTAAGCATAGCTGGTGTTTACAATTGCATTCTCACCCTATTTGTCCCCAAACCCTCTTGATAGGGAATTCTGGATCCATAAGGCAGCATTCTGCCTGCCCCACAGAAAGAAGTGCTTCGTGAGTCTGGCCAGAAACCCTACATGAGGATCAATTTACTCGGCCCTGGAGAGAACCCCAATATATAGACTTCTCTGGCCACTAGTGCTGTGTCTGACACAGCCTGAGCCCAGACCTCGTGTCAGCCACCCAGAGAGCGGGGCCCATATCCAGCATGTGAGAACGGCCATGGCCCAAATCTGTCATCTCTATGCATCCTTGGTATTCAGGCATCTGTCCCCAGACCTTTGCTGTAATCCCTGCCTATGGGGGAACATGAAGCACAATAGATATTTCCTCCTTCCCCATGGCTGGAAACCTGGCCATTGGAATGTGTGTCCATCCCTCAGTGTGGGAGCCAGAAAATGGACAATGGGACCACACCCACTCCTGAGGGCCACCCTGGGCACAAACAGGCATTGTAATGCTCAGCCTGAGCATGCTTCCAAACAAGCCCTCTCAGTTGCACCACCAAGATCCTGCATTGCAGGCCTGGTCTGCCCATAAGCCCAAATCCCAACCCTTGGTGGGATTTTCCAGGCGCCTAGACCCAGAGCCCATCTCTGGAATCCCTGTTTTGGGGCACACCTAAGATCGAAAATAGCAGTCTTCCCATACCAAAAAGTCATCAAAATATTGGGAGCCGCCTGGATCCTTAAAGGAAAAATCTCCCATGGACCCATGAGGCCACAGCTACATTCTGACGTCACCCTAGACACACAATCCAGATATAAAAGCCTGTGCTTCCGCCTTCGGGTCATTCCAGTTACTGTTCCTGACGAGTAGCCTTCCAGGTCTACACATTGCCCTGCGATAACCTAGCCACTAAACCTAACCCAAGTTTGTGTTTGCAGACTTCCCTCCCAGAACCATGGCTCACATGCCCTCCAGGGTGGAGTCTCTGGAGCCACACCACAGGACTGTGCTTGCCATCCCCATGGAAATTGTGCATGTCAGTTAACCAAACCCTCCAGAGTTGGTTGAAACTTTCAAGGCCCCTGTGGCCACCCCAATATTGGAGGTTACTCTGGACATAAGTGCACAGTCTGAAACTCCCCGATCACCTACATTCTGGCAGACACCCAAGTCAACTGTCCTAAGTCTGAAGATTGAACCTCTCATGCCCCTGGGACTCATTGGAACCCTAGATTAGGTTGTCGGGCATCTGTCTTCAGAGGCCTGTTCTTGAATAGGAACTTATGATACGGCATGTGGTCCCTGAGCCACAAAACACTACATCTCCTGTCCCCAGAAGGTAACTGTGCTCTTCGACCTGTGTTAAACCCTCAGGGTAGGAGAATCCTGTAGGCACCTTAGCCACCAACACATTCTAAGATCTACCTGGTAAAAAAAAAACCAGCATTGTAACCCATCTTCAAGAGATTCCATGTCAACTCAAGTCCTTGGTGCTTCGCCCCAGAAGCACCGTAAAGAACCTGCATGTTCCTCAGCTGCATTGGTCAATGGAGGTGTGCTTTCCAGGCATCCATGTGGAAGGGCTCTGCTACCCATACTTTTCACATGGGGGGCCCTGCAGAAAACATACCAGACTCTAACTGTCCAGTAGAAAAAACAACCTTGCTGTTTGGAGCATCTCACATGCATCAGCCTCTTGATGCCACTCCTCCATTCGGTCATCAGAGACACAAACTCCAGTGTGCGTAAACATCTGAAATCCACCTTTACTCAGGTGCTGGATATTTCATTTGTTGGCCACGATAGATACAAACTCTATCATGAGCAGACATCTGACCCTCGCCTGTACTCAGATGCTGGAGATCTCGAAAAAAACCACTGCACATTGGAACGGCCATGTTCTCGGCACTGAGATTAAGCATAGATTGTGTTTTCTGCCTTCTGTTCTCACACTCCTCCCCTTCAAGTCCCCCATATTGGGAATTTGGGAGCCACAATGCAGCCTTCTGCCTGCCCACCAGAAAAAAGAGGTGCCCTATGGGTCTGCGTGAAACTCCATATAAGGTTCCACCAGCACAGCCCTCTATAGCACCACAATATCATAGGCCACCTTGTGAACTAATGCTTTGTCTGACACAGCTCGAGCCCCGACCTCCTGGTAGCCACCTAGATAGCGGGACCCATATCTGGCAGGTGTGACCTCCCTTGACCTGAGTCCTTCATCTCAAACCAACCTGGTTATTCACGTACCAGTCCCAGAACATAGCTCAAATTACTGTGCATGGGGGAATCTGAAGCACAAAAGAGTACTCCTCCTTCCTCATAGAAGGAAAATGAAATGTTGATATGGTGGTCCAACTCTCATATTGGGATCCAGGTGCATGGAACAAGAGCCAATGCCCACTCAGGATGGGCATCTGGGCACAAACAGGCATTGTGACCCTTACCCTGAGACCCATTTCCAACAAGTCTCCATGGGAGCTGAACCAAAGCCCCACAGAGCCAGGCAGTCAAGCCTCTAGGCCCAAATACTAAGCCTTTGTAGGGTTATCCAGGCACAGGGACCTATAACCCATCTCTGGAATCCCTGTGTTGACGGGAACCGTGAAACAGTAAACCACGCTCTCTCCTTCGCAGTGAGACACCAAACTCTTGGGTGCTGGGCAGAATCCCCAGAGAGGTAGAATATTCCATGGACACATGAGGACACCCCACCATTCCAAGGCCATCCTAGACACAATCCAGACAGAAAAGCCTTTGTTCCTGCCTCCCAGCCACACGAATTTCAAATCCTGAGGAGCTGCCCTCAGCGTCTGCAGATCGGGGCTGCCATCACCTCCCTCCTAATTGATACACAATTTTGTGTCTGAAGACTTTGGTCCCAGAGCCCTTAACCACATTCCCTGCAGGATGGGGCTGACAGAACCACACTACATCACTGGGCCTGATCTCTGGATGAAATTCTGCCGTCTCAGTTGCACAAACCCTCCAGATTAGGAAAAGCCTGCAAGGCCCCTGAGCCCACCCCAATTTCATAGGCCACTCTGGAAAAAATGCACAGTCTGACACAGCCTGAGCATCTACCTCCAGGAAGACTCACAGGTCAAAGTCCCTAAGTCCGAAGGTTGAGGATGACATGCCCCTACAACCTCATAAGAACCCTAGCCTAGATATTCAGGACTCTGTGCCCAGAGGCCTGGTCTTGAAATCCAACATATGATCCGACATGTGGTCCCTGAGCCATACAAGAGAACCCCTCCTGTCCCGAGAAGGGAACCTGGCTCCTGGGAACTGGGTCTAACCCTCAGGTAGGAGAATCCTGCATGGCCACAGATCCACAACCACATTCTTTTTTTTTTATATAGATTTTATTTATTTATTTGACAGAGAGAGATCACAAGTAGGCATAGAGGAAGGCAGAGAGAGAGAGAGGAAGAAGCAGGTTCCCTGCTGAGCAGAGAGCCAGATGCGGGACTCAATCCCAGGACCCTGAGATCATGACCTGAGCCGAAGGCAGCGGCTTAGCCCATTGAGCCACCCAGGCACCCTCACCACCACATTCTAAGGTCTCCCTGGACACCAAGCAGCATTGTGACTCATTAGACTGGGAACATCCGTCAACTTAGATCACTTGGAAATTTGAACAAAAACCAGCAGATCAAGCCTGCAATGTTCCTCAGCTGCAATGGTCATGCAAGGAAGACTTCCCAGGCCCCCATTCAGAGACCTCTGCTGTCGAATCTTTCTATATGGGGGACCCTGGAGCCTTGTAAGCGGACTTCCCCTGTCCCACAGTAGGACACCTTGCTGTTTGGAGCAGCTCACAAGGTCCTGCTTGGGAAAATCTCCAAGAATTCTTGAGGCCACCCCACAATTCGTTGACCATCATGGATGCAAACCCAGCGTGAGCAGACATCTGACCCTCGCCCATACTCAGGTGCTGGAAATCTCAAAACAACCACTGCACAATGGAATGGTCCTGTGGTCGGCACTGAGCTTATCACTGGCTTGTGTTTTCAGACTTCTGTCTTCACACTCCTCGCCTACAAGCCCTCCATATTGGGAATTCTGAAGCCACAGTGCAGCTTTCTGCCTGCCCACTACAAAGAAGAAGTGCCCTATGGGTCTTCGCAGAAACCCACATGAGGATCCTCCTGCACGGCCCTCAATGGCACCCCAATATAATAGACTGACCTCTGCATAAATTGTCTGTCTGACACCGCCTGATCCCCGACCTCCTGTCAGCCACCCAGATAGTGGGCCCCATATCCTCCAGGTGGGTCCAACCTTGGCCCGAGGCCATCATCTTGAAGCAACCTGGATATTCAGGTACCTGTCCCAGACTTAGCTCAAATTCCTGCCCATAGGGGACTCGGAAGCACAAAAGAGTGCTCCTCCTTCCCCATGGCCAGAAAACTGAATGTTGAGATGGCTGTACAACCCTGAGTGGGAACCAGGTGCATGGTCCATGAGACCACGCCTACACAGGATGGGCAGCTGGGCACAAACAGGCATTGTGACCCTCAGAATGAGACCCCTTTCCAAAGATCCCCCTTGGGATCTGGACCAGGAACCCAAATCGAAGCTTTGGTTAAGTTTTCCCAGTGTCTGGACCCAGAAACCATCTCTGGAATCCCTGTTTGGACAGGATCCCAGAGATGGAATACAGTCTTTTCCTCTTCCCCAGAAAGAAATCAAACTCTTGGGTGCCGAGCAGAATCACCAGAGTGGAAGAATATCCCATGGACACATGATGTCACCCCTCCATTTAGTGGCCATCCTAGACACAAAATCCAGACAGAAAAGCCTGTGCTCCTCCCTCCCAGCCACCTGAATTTCAAATCCCGAGGAGCTTCCCTCAGGGTCTTCAGATTCGGACTGCCAACACCTCACTCCTATCTCTTATCCGAGGTTGTGTCTAAAGTCTTTGGTCCCAAAGTCCTGACACACATGACCTCCAGGATGGGGCCTCGAGAAACACATGACATCACTGGCCCTGCTCTCCTGAGGAAACCCTGCCCATCTTAGTTTCCCAAAATGTCCAGATTAGGAGAAAACTGCAAGGACCCTGACTGCACCCCAATATCATAGGCCACTCTGGAAAAAGTGCACAGCCTGACACAGCCTCAGCACCTACCTCCAGGATGACATGCAGGCCAATGGCACTTAGTCCGAAGATTGAAACTTCCATGGCCCTAAAACCTCATCAGAACCCTAGCTTATGTTTTGAGGTCTCTCTCCCTAGAGGGCTGTTCTGGAAATTCAAGCATATGGTCCAACCTGTGGTCCGTGAGCCATACAAGAGCACACCTCCTGTCCCAAGAAGGAAACCTGGCTCCTGGGTACTGGGTCTAATCCTAAGGATAGAGAATCCTCAATGGTCAGAGAGCCGCCACCACATTCTAAGGTCTCCCTGGACATCAAGCAGCATTGGAACCTGTTAGACTGAGAACTTCCATCAACGCAAATCACTTGGAACTTGGAATCAGTGTCATTGGTTCAAGCTTACCCTGTTCCTCAGCTGCAATGGTAACAAGAGATTGGCTTCCCAGGCCTCCATTCAGAGAGCATTGCTATCGAATCTTCCATATGGGGGACCCTGGAGCCCTGTAAGAAGACTTCTGCTGTCCCTTAGTAGGACACCTTGATGTTTGGAGCAGCTCACAAGCTCCAGCTTGGAAAAACCTCCAAGAATTCTTGAGGCCTCCCCACCATTTGTTGGCCATCATGGATACAAACTCCAGCGTTAGCAGACATCTTCCCCTCGCCCAGGTGCTGAAGATCTCGAAACAACTGCTGTACATTGGAATAGACATGTGCTCGGCACTGAGCGTAACCGTAGCTTATGTTTTCATACTTCTGTCCTCACACTCCTCGCCTGCAAACCCTCCAACTTGGATATTCTGGAGCCGTAATGCAGCCATCTGCCTGCTCACCAGATAGAAGAAGTGAAGAAAGGGTCTGTGCAAAAATCCCCCATGAGGATCCAGTTGCACAGCTCTCAAAAGCACCCCAATATCATAGGCCGAACTCTCCACGAATGTTCTGTCTGACACAGCTCGAGCCCGAGCTCCTGACAGCCACCCAGAAAGCAGGCCTCATTTTCTGCAGGTGGGTCCTGCCTTGGCCCGAGGACCTCATCTCAAAGTGAACTGGGTATTCAGGCACCTGTCCCAGAACTTAGCTCAAATTCCTGCCCATGGGGGAACCTGAAGCATAAAAAAGTACACCTCCTTCCCCATGGCAGGAAAACTGAATGTTGAGATGGCAGTCCAACCCTCAGAGTGGGAGCCAAGTGCATAGCCCATGAGGTCACACCCACTCAGCATGGGCATCTGGGCAAAAACAGGCATTGTGACCCTCAGAATGAGACCCATTTCCAACAAGAACACTCGGGAGCTGTACCAGGAAAACATAGAGCAGGACCCTAGGCCCAAATCCTAATCCTTGTTGCGGTGATCCAGGCTCCAGAACCCAGGACCCATCTCTGGAATGGCTGTTTGGACGGGATCCCTGACTCAGAAAACTGCGCTCCTCCCATCCCCCAGAAATACACCAAACTCTTGGGTGCCGAGCAGAATTCCCAGAGAGGTAGAATCTCACATGGACCCATGAGGCCACCCCTCCATTTCGTGGCCATCATAGACAAACAAGTCAGACAGAAAAGACTGTGCTCCTGCCTCACAGCCGTCCGAATTTCATATCTGGAGATGCTTCGCTCAGGGTCTGCAGATTGGGTCTGCCATCACCTCGAGCTTAACTCTTACCCGAGTTTGTGTCTGAAGACTTTGGACCCAGAGTCCTGACCCATATGCCCTCCAGGATGGGGCCTCCAGGAACACACAACAGCACTGGGCCAGCTCTCCCAAGGAATGTCAGCCTGTCTCAGTTTCCCAACCCACCAGATTAAGAGAAAATTGCAAGGCCCCTAATACCACCCCAATTCCATAGGAAGCTCCAGAAAAAATGCATAGTCTGACACAGCCTCAGAATATACCTACAGGAAGACACCCAGGTCAATGGGAAGGGATGAAATGGCCTAACCCATGGCAGGTTCGATGTGCTGGGTGTGAAGCCAACTGTCTCAATGTCTCTCACAAGGTCTGGGCTCAGGCTATGTAAGACAGAGCATAGTGTTTAGGGTAGCCTATGCAATTGGGGTGTTGCCGAGGGCTGAGCAGGTTGATTTTCATTTGGGGTTTCTGAGCAATGCCATAGACAATGTTTTTCTTTGGGGGGCAGGCAGAGTGCTTCGTTCTGGAACCAGAATTCCCAATCATGAGGGCTTTTGGGCCAGGAGTGCTAGGGTAGAGTCTGAAAACAAAAGATAGGGTGAGGTTGGGAGCAGGCACACTCTGCAAAGGCTGAAAGGATATCTCATGCATCTGAAGTCAGGCTGAGGATCAGACGTTGGCTGAGGTTGGATTGTGCCCTTGATAGCACCTTCATGAAGCAGGTGCCTCATGAGGCCAACGAAATTTTCCCACGCTGAGTTTGGAGGTTGCCACAAACCACAAGGTTTCCTTCTGCGAGACAGTGGAGTCCTGTTGAATGGCTCCAGTACATACCATACGGAAGGACTGAAGAGGAGGTTTCAAAGGATGGATCCCTGAACAACATGCCTCGCATTCCCTTTGGCCATTAACGACAAGATATGTTTGTTCTGCTGGCTCTGGGGCAAGCTACCAGTGGGCTGAATTGAAATGGCCTCTCCTGAGGATGCGTCATAATGTGGGTTTCTGTCCATGGAGACCTTGGAATGTGATGGTTGTACTGTGGCCCTGCGGAATTCTCCGACCAGGAGGGTTTGATACAGATCCAGTAAGAAAGCACTCCATGTGGAGACGAGAGAGGTTTGGTTTGGAGCCTCAGAAAAACCTAATATGCTGGTATAAGAAACCAGTCCTCTGAGGACAGACACATGAAAACTAAAGCTAAGGTTCATATTAGGGCCTAAGGGCCTGTCCATTTCAATCTTCTGTCTCTGGGGACACTGTCTGAAAGTCTAAGTGGTGATAATGGCAGAGCTGGTGTCAGAGTGCCCCTTTTAGTCTAGGGCAGCCTACACTATCAGGATGGCCTCAGGGGCCTTGGAACTTTTCCCTAACCTGTAGGGTTGTGGTCAATGGATTGGGCACACTTTCCTTGGAGATGGCAGGCACAATCTTTCACTGTGGCTCCAGATGCCCTAGCCTGGAGGGTGTGTGGGTCCAGGCTGTGGGCACATAAGTCTGAAAACAAAAACTCAGCTTATGAGTGGCGCCGAGGGTATGACAGGCCGGATGTCCCAGCTAACAGGAGTTTGGGATCATTTTGTGGGAAGGGTGGAGTCCTGTTGTCTGGCTCATGTGTCTCTCCAAGAAAGTGATTCCAGAGCAGAGCCCCAGGAACAGGGGGGAGACTGGAAAACTCAAACACTGGTGAGGATTGGGTGTATAGGGGCTTGGCACGCCCCATATGAGGGCTCTTGGTCAAGGCCCTGACAGGCCTTTCTTTGATATTGGCCTCATGCTGAGGGTCACAGAGTGAATTTCTGCCCAAGGCAGCACTCAAGTTTGGGCGTGGTTTCAGGGGAAATGAAGGTTTCTCCCACCCTGAAGGTGTGACTCCATGCCAAGAGCAAGCCTTACAGCCATGGGGAAGAAGGAGTTCTGATTTGTGCTTCAGATGCCCAACTGTGTGGGGAATTGATATAATATCTGGGTTTAGATATCGGAAAACCAAGGTTAGGAAGAGATAACGGCATAAGACCATGGCGTGTCAGAAGTGCTAGGTGTGTGGCCAGCTGTCTCCTTGCCTGTCTGGACGTCTGGCATCAGGCTGTGAAAGGCAGAGCATTAGTGCCCAGAGCAGCCTATCAAATCTGAGTGCCGTCGAGGCAAGAGCAGGTTTATCCTCATCTGGGTTTTATGGAAAGCCCCACAAGGAAACGTTTTCTACCGGTGGGCAGTAACTGGGAAGGCTTGTGGTTCTGCAATTCCTACTCTGGAGGGATTGTTTGCCAGGAGTGTGAGGAAGGAAGTCTGAAAACACAAGCTAGCGTGAGGTTTGGGACCGAGGGCACGGCAGGCCACTCTGCAGACGCTGAATCAAGATCTCCTGCATTGCAGTCATGTATACTATGAGACGTGCTTCAAGCTAGAGTTTTTGACCATGATGGCCTCTCCCTGAAGGATATGGGGGACTTCATGAGGCCCGTTAGGTTTGCCGTTTTCTCCTACACTGAATGTTTGACTCACGGCCAGCAGCAAGGTTTCTTGCCATGGGGAAGGAGGGGTTCTGACTTGTGCATCAGGTTCCCCCCTGTGCAGGGATTGGAGATATGGTCTAGGTTCCGATGACTGAAAACCCAGGTTGGGAATGGATGGTGGCCTAAGGCAGTGGCGGGTCCAATGTGCTGGGTGTGCAGCCAGCTGTGTCGGTGTCTGTTGGAAGGTCTGGGCTCAGGCTATTTGCGACAGAGCATCAATGTTTAAGGTAGCCTATGCAATTGGGGTGTTGCCGAGGGCCAAGCACTTTGATCCTCATTTGGGGTTTCTGGGCAGCGCCATAGACAAGGTTTTTCTCCTGGGAGGCAGGCACAGTGCTTCATTGTGGCCCCAGAATTCCCAGTAGGGAGGGTTTGTGGGCCAGGAGTGTGAGGACGGAAGTCTGAAAACACAAGCTAGTGTGAGGATTGGAGCCAAGGGCAGAGCAGGCCCACTCTGCAGAGGCTGAATCAAAATCTCCTGCATCTGAAGTCAGGCTCAGGATCAGACGTTGGCTGAGGCTGGAGTATGTGTCCATGATGGCACCTTCATGAAGTGGGGGCCTCATGAGGCCAAGGAAGTTTTCCCACGCTGAGTTTGGAGGTTGCCCCAAACCACAAGGTTTCCTTCTGCGGGACATTCGAGTCCTGTTGCATGGCTCCAGGACATACCATATGGAAGGACTGGAGAGCAGGGTTCGAAGGATGGATCCCTGTACAGCATGCCTCGCATACCCATTGGCTATTAGCGACAAGATATGTTTGATCTGCTGCCTCTGGAACACGCGACCCAGGGGGCTGAGTTGAAATGGCCTCTCCTGAGGATGCGTCATAATGTGCGTTTGGGTCCATGGAGACCTTGGAATGTGCTGGTTGTTCAGTGGCCCTGCGGAACTCTCCTACCTGAAGTGTTTGATACATCCCAGTAAGAAAGCTGCCCATGTGGAGATGAGAGAGGTTTGGTTTGGTGCCTCAGAAAAGCCCCATGTGCTGGTCTACGAAAACAGTCCTCTGAGAACGGAAACATGGAAACCAAAGCTAAGGTTCAGATTAAGGCCTGGGGGCCTGTCCATTTCAACCTTCTGTCTCTGGGGACACTGTCTGAGAGTCTAAGTGGAGATAGTTGCTCCGCTGGTGTCAGAGAGCCCCTCTTAGTCCAGGGTGGCCTATACTATTGATGGCCTCAGGGACCTTGGAGCTTTTCCCTAACCTGTAGGGTTGTGGTCAATGGATTGGGCACGCTTTCCTTGGAGAGGGCAGGCACAATCTTTCGCTGTTTGGTCCAGAGGCCCTAGCCTGGATGTTGTGTGGGTCCAGGCTGTGGGCACAGAAGACTGAATACACAAACTCAGCTTATGAGTGGCGCCTAGTGTACGGCCGGCCGGATGTACAGCCCGAGAGGGAGCTCCTGGGCCTCTGAAACAAGGGCGAGTGGGAGGCGTTCCTTCAGGCTTTTGTCTCTGGATGTTGTGTCCGGGATAGCCGTGGATTGGAGCGGTGGCCTCAGGTACTGTGGACGAGTATCCCTCTCTGGGGATTTGTCCCAGCTCCCAAGAGTTTGGGGTCATTTTGTGGGAAGGGTGGAGTCGTGTTGTCTGGCTCATGGGTCTCTCCAAGAAAGGGATTCCAGAGCAGAGCTCCAGGTAAGGGCGGGGCGACTGGAAAATTCAAACCGTGGTGAGGATTGGGTGCATAGGGGCTTGGCAATCCCCATATATGGGCTCTTGGTCCAGGCCCTGACAGGCCTTTCTTTGACATGGGCTCATGCTGAGGGTCACAGTGTGAATTTGTGCCCAAGCAGCACTCAAGTTTGGGCGTGGCATCAGGGGCCATGAAGGTTTCTCCCACCCTGAAGGTGTGACTCCATGCCAAGAGCAAGCTTGACAGCCATGGGGCAGGAGGAGTTCTGTTTTGTGCTTCCTATACCCAGCTGTGTGGAGAATTGATATAATGTCTAGGTTCAGATATCTAAAAACCAAGGTTAGGATGAGGTGACGGCATAAGACCATGGCGTGTCCGAAGTGCTGGGTGTGCGGCCAGCTGTCTCCTTGTCTGTCTGGACGTCTGGCTTCAGGCTGTGTCAGGCAGAGCATGAGTGCCCAGAGCAGCCTATCCAGTTCGGGTACCGTCGAGGCCCGAGCAGGTTGATCCTCATCTGGGTTTTCTGGAGAGCCCCACAGGGAAACGTTTTTCTTTCGTTGGGCAGACACTGGGCTGGGTTTTGGTTCTGGAGTTCCTAGTCCGGAGGGCTTGTTTGCCAGGAGTGTGAGGAAGGAAGTCTGAAAACACAAGCTAGCGTGAGGTTTGGGACCGAGGGCACGGCAGGCCCACTCTGCAGAGGCAGAATCGAGATCTCCTGCACCGAGGTCATGTCAACTATGAGACGTGCCTCAGGCTAGAGTTCTTGTCCAGCATGGCCTCTTCCTGAAGGGTGTGGGGGCTTCATGAGGCCAGAAAGTTTTGGCTATGATGGGATTTGTGAACTGCTCCAAAACTGAAGGTTACCTTCTGCACAACAGTCGAGTCCTATTGGATGGTTCCAAGAGGCCCCATATGGAAAGACTCGAGAGCAGGTGTCTAAGCATGGATGCCTGGGAACGCCACCTCATATTCCCACTCTTTAGTCAGGACAAGGCAGGCTCAATCTGCGGGCTCCTGGGTGAGCTACCCAGAGGGGAGAGTTGAAATGGACTCTCCTGAAGATGAGTCCTACTGTGGCTTGGTGGCCTGGGAGACCTTGGAATGTGGAGGTGGCTCAGGGACTCTGCAGGATTCTCCAACATGAGGTGTTTGACACGGCTCCAACAAGGAAACTTCCCATGTGGAGACGAGAGGAGTTCTGTTCCGTGCCTCAGGAAAGCCCCATACCCTGTTCTTCGAACCAAAGCCTCTGAGGAGTGACACCTGGAAACCAAAGCAAGAGTTGAGACTACGGCCTAAAGGCCTGTCCGGCTCAACCTTCTATCTCTGTTGATATCTGTGTGCATGCATTCATGGATGTAGCTGCTCAGCTTGTGTCCGAATGCCCCTGTGAGTCCAGTGAGGCTCCCAGTAGTGGGATGTCCTCGGAGGCCTTTAGGTTTCTCATATTCTGGAGGTGTGTGGCCAAAGGAATGGACACAGTTTCCCAGGAGAGAGCAGGAACGGTCCTGTAGTATGGCTCCAGAGGACCCAGCCTAGAGGCTGTGTTTGCCAGGGCTGTGGGGACAGATGTCTGAAAAAGCAAACTTGGCTCAGCTAGGGGCCAATGTAATGGCAGGCCTGATCTCTAGTCCGTGAGGGGAGATCCTCTGGAAATCAAAGTAGGGCAAGTGGGAGGCAGTCACTCAGGATTTTTTCTCTGGGTGTTGCGTTTACAGTGTCCGGTCAGGGTAGGGGTTGTCTCAGAGGCCGAGGAAGAGCCTTCCTCTCGGGGGATTGTCCAAGCTCCCAAGTGTTGGTGTTCATTCTGTGGGAATGAAGAGTACTGTTTTCTGCCACAGGGGACCCCCCAGGAGAGGGACTCTAGAGCACAGCAGTGGGTTCCCTCAACTGGAATACACACCATCTAGTTAGTCCTGGGTGCCTATGGGCATGGCAAGCCACATATGCGGGCTCTTGGTCCAGTCACTGAGAGGCGTTACTTGAATAAGGTATTCACGCTGAGGGTCACAATGTGTGTTTGTGCCCAAGGCGGCCCTCATGCTTGGGCGTGGCTTCATGGGCCATGCCGTTTTCTCCTACACTGAAGGTTTGACTCACTGCCAGCAGCAAGGTTTCTTGCCATGGGGAAGGAGGGGTTCTGACTTGTGCATCAGGTTCCCCCCTGTGCAGGGATTGGAGATAAGGTCTAGGTTCCGATGACTGAAAACCCAGGTTGGGAATGGATGGTGGCCTAAGGCAGTGGCGGGTCCAATGTGCTGGGTGTGCAGCCAGCTGTGTCGGTGTCTGTTGGAAGGTCTGGGCTCAGGCTATTTGCGACAGAGCATCACTGTTTAAGGTAGCCTATGCAATTGGGGTGTTGCCGAGGGCCAAGCAGTTTGATCCTCATTTGGGGTTTCTGGGCAGCGCCATAGACAAGGTTTTTCTCCTGGGAGGCAGGCACAGTGCTTCATTGTGGCCCCAGAATTCCCAGTAGGGAGGGTTTGTGGGCCAGGAGTGTGAGGACGGAAGTCTGAAAACACAAGTTAGTGTGAGGATTGGAGCCAAGGGCAGAGCAGGCCCACTCTGCAGAGGCTGAATCAAAATCTCCTGCATCTGAAGTCAGGCTGAGGATCAGACGTTGACTGAGGCTGGAGTATGTGTCCATGATGGCACCTTCATGAAGTGGGGGCCTCATGAGGCCAAGGAAGTTTTCCCACGCTGAGTTTGGAGGTTGCCCCAAACCACAAGGTTTCCTTCTGCGGGACATTCGAGTCCTGTTGCATGGCTCCAGGACATACCATATGGAAGGACTGGAGAGCAGGGTTCGAAGGATGGATCCCTGTACAGCATGCCTCGCATTCCCATTGGCTATTAGCGACAAGATATGTTTGATCTGCTGCCTCTGGAACACGCGACCCAGGGGGCTGAGTTGAAATGGCCTCTCCTGAGGATGCGTCATAATGTGCGTTTGGGTCCATGGAGACCTTGGAATGTGCTGGTTGTTCAGTGGCCCTGCGGAACTCTCCTACCTGAAGTGTTTGATACATCCCAGTAAGAAAGCTGCCCATGTGGAGATGAGAGAGGTTTGGTTTGGTGCCTCAGAAAAGCCCCATGTGCTGGTCTACGAAAAGAGTCCTCTGAGACGGAAACATGGAAACCAAAGCTAAGGTTCAGATTAAGGCCTGGGGGCCTGTCCATTTCAACCTTCTGTCTCTGGGGACACTGTCTGAGAGTCTAAGTGGAGATAGTTGCTCCGCTGGTGTCAGAGAGCCCCTCTTAGTCCAGGGTGGCCTATACTATTGATGGCCTCAGGGACCTTGGAGCTTTTCCCTAACCTGTAGGGTTGTGGTCAATGGATTGGGCACACTTTCCTTGGAGAGGGCAGGCACAATCTTTCGCTGTTTGGTCCAGAGGCCCTAGCCTGGATGTTGTGTGGGTCCAGGCTGTGGGCACAGAAGTCTGAATACACAAACTCAGCTTATGAGTGGCGCCTAGGGTACGGCCGGCCGGATGTACAGCCCGAGAGGGAGCTCCTGGGCCTCTGAAACAAGGGCGAGTGGGAGGAGTTCCTTCAGGCTTTTGTCTCTGGATGTTGTGTCCGGGATAGCCGTGGATTGGAGCGGTGGCCTCAGGTACTGTGGACGAGTATCCCTCTCTGGGGATTTGTCCCAGCTCCCAAGAGTTTGGGGTCATTTTGTGGGAAGGGTGGAGTCGTGTTGTCTGGCTCATAGGTCTCTCCAAGAAAGGGATTCCAGAGCAGAGCTCCAGGTACGGGCGGGGCGACTGGAAAATTCAAACCGTGGTGAGGATTGGGTGCATAGGGGCTTGGCAAGCCCCATATATGGGCTCTTGGTCCAGGCCCTGACAGGCCTTTCTTTGACATGGGCTCATGCTGAGGGTCACAGTGTGAATTTGTGCCCAAGCAGCACTCAAGTTTGGGCGTGGCATCAGGGGCCATGAAGGTTTCTCCCACCCTGAAGGTGTGACTCCATGCCAAGAGCAAGCTTGACAGCCATGGGGCAGGAGGAGTTCTGTTTTGTGCTTCCTATACCCAGCAGTGTGGAGAATTGATATAATGTCTAGGTTCAGATATCTAAAAACCAAGGTTAGGATGAGGTGACGGCATAAGACCATGGCGTGTCCGAAGTGCTGGGTGTGCGGCCAGCTGTCTCCTTGTCTGTCTGGACGTCTGGCTTCAGGCTGTGTCAGGCAGAGCATGAGTGCCCAGAGCAGCCTATCCAGTTCGGGTACCGTCGAGGCCCGAGCAGGTTGATCCTCATCTGGGTTTTCTGGAGAGCCCCACAGGGAAACGTTTTTCTTTCGTTGGGCAGACACTGGGCTGGGTTTTGGTTCTGGAGTTCCTAGTCCGGAGGGCTTGTTTGCCAGGAGTGTGAGGAAGGAAGTCTGAAAACACAAGCTAGCGTAAGGTTTGGGACCGAGGGCACGGCAGGCCCACTCTGCAGAGGCAGAATCGAGATCTCCTGCACCGAGGTCATGTCAACTATGAGACGTGCCTCAGGATAGAGTTCTTGTCCAGCATGGCCTCTTCCTGAAGGGTGTGGGGGCTTCATGAGGCCAGAAAGTTTTGCCTACGATGGGATTTGTGAACTGCTCCAAAACTGAAGGTTACCTTCTGCACGACAGTCGAGTCCTATTGGATGGTTCCAAGAGGCCCCATATGGAAAGACTCGAGAGCAGGTGTCTAAGCATGGATGCCTGGGAACGCCACCTCATATTCCCACTCTTTAGTCAGGACAAGGCAGGCTCAATCTGCGGGCTCCTGGGTGAGCTACCCAGAGGGGAGAGTTGAAATGGACTCTCCTGAAGATGAGTCCTACTGTGGCTTGGTGGCCTGGGAGACCTTGGAATGTGGAGGTGGCTCAGGGACTCTGCAGGATTCTCCAACATGAGGTGTTTGACACGGCTCCAACAAGGAAACTTCCCATGTGGAGACGAGAGGAGTTCTGTTCCGTGCCTCAGGAAAGCCCCATACCCTGTTCTTCGAACCACAGCCTCTGAGCAGTGACACCTGGAAACCAAAGCAAGAGTTGAGACTACGGCCTAAAGGCCTGTCCGGCTCAACCTTCTATCTCTGTTGATATCTGTGTGCATGCATTCATGGATGTAGCTGCTCAGCTTGTGTCCGAATGCCCCTGTGAGTCCAGTGAGGCTCCCAGTAGTGGGATGTCCTCGGAGGCCTTGAGGTTTCTCATATTCTGGAGGTGTGTGGCCAAAGGAATGGACACAGTTTCCCAGGAGAGAGCAGGCACGGTCCGGTGGTATGGCTCCAGAGGACCCAGCCTAGAGGCTGTGTTTGCCAGGGCTGTGGGGACAGATGTCTGAAAAAGCAAACTTGGCTCAGCTAGGGGCCAATGTAATGGCAGGCCTGATCTCTAGTCCGTGAGGGGAGATCCTCTGGAAATCAAAGTAGGGCAAGTGGGAGGCAGTCACTCAGGATTTTTTCTCTGGGTGTTGCGTTTACAGTGTCCGGTCAGGGTAGGGGTTGTCTCAGAGGCCGAGGAAGAGCCTTCCTCTCGGGGGATTGTCCAAGCTCCCAAGTGTTGGTGTTCATTCTGTGGGAATGAAGAGTACTGTTTTCTGCCACAGGGGACCCCCCAGGAGAGGGACTCTAGAGCACAGCAGTGGGTTCCCTCAACTGGAATACACACCATCTAGTTAGTCCTGGGTGCCTATGGGCATGGCAAGCCACATATGCGGGCTCTTGGTCCAGTCACTGAGAGGCGTTACTTGAATAAGGTACTCACGCTGAGGGTCACAATGTGTGTTTGTGCCCAAGGCGGCCCTCATGCTTGGGCGTGGCTTCATGGGCCATGCCGTTTTCTCCTACACTGAAGGTTTGACTCACTGCCAGCAGCAAGGTTTCTTGCCATGGGGAAGGAGGGGTTCTGACTTGTGCATCAGGTTCCCCCCTGTGCAGGGATTGGAGATAAGGTCTAGGTTCCGATGACTGAAAACCCAGGTTGGGAATGGATGGTGGCCTAAGGCAGTGGCGGGTCCAATGTGCTGGGTGTGCAGCCGGCTGTGTCGGTGTCCGTTGGAAGGTCTGGGCTCAGGCTATTTGGGACAGAGCATCACTGTTTAAGGTAGCCTATGCAATTGGGGTGTTGCCGAGGGCCAAGCAGTTTGATCCTCATTTGGGGTTTCTGGGCAGCGCCATAGACAAGGTTTTTCTCCTGGGAGGCAGGCACAGTGCTTCATTGTGGCCCCAGAATTCCCAGTAGGGAGGGTTTGTGGGCCAGGAGTGTGAGGACGGAAGTCTGAAAACACAAGCTAGTGTGAGGTTTGGAGCCAAGGGCAGAGCAGGCCCACTCTGCAGAGGCTGAATCAAAATCTCCTGCATCTGAAGTCAGGCTGAGGATCAGACGTTGACTGAGGCTGGAGTATGTGTCCATGATGGCACCTACATGAAGTGGGGGCCTCATGAGGCCAAGGAAGTTTTCCCACGCTGAGTTTGGAGGTTGCCCCAAACCACAAGGTTTCCTTCTGCGGGACATTCGAGTCCTGTTGCATGGCTCCAGGACATACCATATGGAAGGACTGGAGAGCAGGGTTCGAAGGATGGATCCCTGTACAGCATGCCTCGCATTCCCATTGGCTATTAGCGACAAGATATGTTTGATCTGCTGCCTCTGGAACACGCGACCCAGGGGGCTGAGTTGAAATGGCCTCTCCTGAGATGCGTCATAATGTGCGTTTGGGTCCATGGAGACCTTGGAATGTGCTGGTTGTTCAGTGGCCCTGCGGAACTCTCCTACCTGAAGTGTTTGATACATCCCAGTAAGAAAGTGCCCATGTGGAGATGAGAGAGGTTTGGTTTGGTGCCTCAGAAAAGCCCCATGTGCTGGTCTACGAAAACAGTCCTCTGAGAACGGAAACATGGAAACCAAAGCTAAGGTTCAGATTAGGGCCTGGGGGACAGTCCATTTCAACCTTCTGTCTCTGGGGACACTGTCTGAGAGTCTAAGTGGAGATAGTTGCTCCGCTGGTGTCAGAGAGCCCCTCTTAGTCCAGGGTGGCCTATACTATTGATGGCCTCAGGGACCTTGGAGTTTTTCCCTAACCTGTAGTGTTGTGGTCAATGGATTGGGCACACTTTCCTTGGAGAGGGCAGGCACAATCATTCGCTGTTTGGTCCAGAGGCCCTAGCCTGGATGTTGTGTGGGTCCAGGCTGTGGGCACAGAAGTCTGAATACACAAACTCAGCTTATGAGTGGCGCCTAGGTTATGGCAGGCCAGATGTACAGCCCGAGAGGGAGCTCCTGGCCCTCTGAAACAAGGGCGAGTGGGAGGCGTTCCTTCAGGCTTTTGTCTCTGGATGTTGTGTCCGGGTTAGCCGTGGATTGGAGCGGTGGCCTCAGGTACTGTGGACGAGTATCCCTCTCTGGGGATTTGTCCCAGCTCCCAAGAGTTTGGGGTCATTTTGTGGGAAGGGTGGAGTCGTGTTGTCTGGCTCATGGGTCTCTCCAAGAAAGGGATTCCAGAGCAGAGCTCCAGGTAGGGGCGGGGCGACTGGAAAATTCAAACCGTGGTGAGGATTGGGTGCATAGGGGCTTGGCAAGCCCCATATGTGGGCTCTTGGTCCAGGCCCTGACAGGCCTTTCTTTGACATGGGGCTCATGCTGAGGGTCACAGTGTGAATTTGTGCTTAAGCAGCACTCAAGTTTGGGCGTGGCATCAGGGGCCATGAAGGTTTCTCCCACCCTGAAGGTGTGATTCCATGCCAAGAGCAAGCTTGACAGCCATGGGAAAGGAGGAGTTCTGTTTTGTGTTTGCTATACTCAGCTGTGTGGAGAATTGATATAATGTCTAGGTTCAGATATCTGAAAACCAAGGTTAGGATGAGGTGACGGCATATGACCATGGCGTGTCCGAAGTGCTGGGTGTGCGGCCAGCTGTCTCCTTGTCTGTCTGGACGTCTGGCTTCAGGCTGTGTCAGGCAGAGCATGTGTGCCCAGAGCAGCCTATCCAGTTCGGGTACCGTCGAGGCCCGAGCAGGTTGATCCTCATCTGGGTTTTCTGGAGAGCCCCACAGGGAAACGTTTTTCTTCCGTTGGGCAGACACTGGGCTGGGTTTTGGTTCCGGAGTTCCTAGTCCGGAGGGATTGTTTGCCAGGAGTGTGAGGTAGGAAGTCGGAAAACACAAGCTAGCGTGAGGTTTGGGACCGAGGGCACGGCAGGCCCACTCTGCAGAGGCTGAATCGAGATCTCCTGCACTGAGGTAATGTCAACTATGAGACGTGCCTCAGGCTAGAGTTCTTGTCCAGCATGGCCTCTTCCTGAAGGGTGTGGGGGCTTCATGAGGCCAGAAAGTTTTGCCTACGATGGGATTTGTGAACTGCTCCAAAACTGAAGGTTACCTTCTGCACGACAGTCGAGTCCTATTGGATGATTCCAAGAGGCCCCATATGGAAAGACTCGAGAGCAGGTGTCTAAGCATGGATGCCTGGGAATGCCACCTCATATTCCCACTCTTTAGTCAGGACAAGGCAGGGTCAATCTGCGGGCTCCTGGGTGAGCTACCCAGAGGGGAGAGTTGAAATGGTCTCTCCTGAAGATGAGTCCTACTGTGGCTTGGTGGCCTGGGAGACCTTGGAATATGGAGGTGGCTCAGGGACTCTGCAGGATTCTCCAACATTAGGTGTTTGACACGGTTCCATCAAGGAAACTTCCCATGTGGAGACGAGAGGAGTTCTGTTCCGTGCCTCAGGAAAGCCCCATACCCTGTTCTTCGAACCACAGCCTCTGAGGAGTGACACCTGGAAACCAAAGCAAGAGTTGAGACTACGGCCTAAAGTCCTGTCCGGCTTAACCTTCTATCTCTGTTGACATCTGTGTGCATGCATTCATGGATGTAGCTGCTCAGCTTGTGTCCGAATGCCCCTGTGAGTCCAGTGAGGCTCCCAGTAGTGGGATGTCCTCGGAGACCTTGAGGTTTCTCATATTCTGGAGGTGTGTGGCCAAAGGAATGGACACAGTTTCCCAGGAGAGAGCAGGCACGGTCCTGTGGTATGGCTCCAGAGGACCCAGCCTAAAGGCTGTGTTTTCCAGGGCTGTGGGGACAGATGTCTGAAAAAGCAAACTTGGCTCAGCTAGGGGCCAATGTAATGGCAGGCCTGATCTCTAGTCCGTGAGGGGAGAACCTCTGGAAATCATATTAGGGCAAGTGGGAGGCAGTCACTCAGGATTTTGTCTCTGGGTGTTGCGTTTACAGTGTCCGGTCAGGGTAGGGGTTGTCTCAGAGGCCGAGGAAGAGCCTTCCTCTCGGGGGATTGTCCAAGCTCCCAAGTGTTGGTGTTCATTCTGTGGGAATGAAGAGTACTGTTTTCTGCCACAGGGGACCCCCCAGGAGAGGGACTCTAGAGCACAGCAGTGGGTTCCCTCAACTGGAATACACACCATCTAGTTAGTCCTGGGTGCCTATGGGCATGGCAAGCCACATATGCGGGCTCTTGGTCCAGTCTCTGAGAGGCGTTACTTGATTAAGGTACTCACGCTGAGGGTCACAATGTGTGTTTGTGCCCAAGGCGGCCCTCACGCTTGGGCGAGACCTCAGGGGCCATGCCGTTTTCTCCTACACTGAAGGTTTGACTCACTGCCAGCAGCAAGGTTTCTTGCCATGGGGAAGGAGGGGTTCTGACTTGTGCATCAGGTTCCCCCCTGTGCAGGGATTGGAGATAAGGTCTAGGTTCCGATGACTGAAAACCCAGGTTGGGAATGGATGGTGGCCTAAGGCAGTGGCGGGTCCAATGTGCTGGGTGTGCAGCCAGCTGTATCGGTGTCTGTTGGAAGGTCTGGGCTCAGGCTATTTGCGACAGAGCATCAGTGTTTAAGGTAGCCTATGCAATTGGGGTGTTGCCGAGGGCCAAGCAGTTTGATCCTCATTTGGGGTTTCTGGGCAGTGCCATAGACAATGTTTTTCTCCTGGGAGGCAGGCACAGTGCTTCATTGTGGCCCCAGAATTCCCAGTAGGGAGGGTTTGTGGGCCAGGAGTGTGAGGACGGAAGTCTGAAAACACAAGCTAGTGTGAGGATTGGAGCCAAGGGCAGAGCAGGCCCACTCTGCAGAGGCTGAATCAAAATCTCCTGCATCTGAAGTCAGGCTGAGGATCAGACGTTGGCTGAGGCTGGAGTATGTGTCCATGATGGCACCTTCATGAAGTGGGTGCCTCATGAGGCCAAGGAAGTTTTCCCACGCTGAGTTTGGAGGTTGCCCCAAACCACAAGGTTTCCTTCTGCGGGACATTCGAGTCCTGTTGCATGGCTCCAGGACATACCATATGGAAGGACTGGAGAGCAGGGTTCGAAGGATGGATCCCTGTACAGCATGCCTCGCATTCCCATTGGCTATTAGCGACAAGATATGTTTGATCTGCTGCCTCTGGAACACGCGACCCAGGGGGCTAAGTTGAAATGGCCTCTCCTGAGGATGCGTCATAATGTGCGTTTGGGTCCATGGAGACCTTGGAATGTGCTGGTTGTTCAGTGGCCCTGCGGAACTCTCCTACCTGAAGTGTTTGATACATCCCAGTAAGAAAGCTGCCCATGTGAAGATGAGAGAGGTTTGGTTTGGTGCCTCAGAAAAGCCCCATGTGCTGGTCTACGAAAACAGTCCTCTGAGAACGGAAACATGGAAACCAAAGCTAAGATTCAGATTAGGGCCTGGGGGCCTGTCCATTTCAACCATCTGTCTCTGTGGACACTGTCTGAGAGTCTAAGTGGAGATAGTTGCTCCGCTGGTGTCAGAGAGCCCCTCTTAGTCCAGGGTGGCCTATATTATTGATGGCCTCAGGGACCTTGGAGCTTTTCCCTAACCTGTAGGGTTGTGGTCAATGGATTGGGCACACTTTCCTTGGAGAGGGCAGGCACAATCTTTCGCTGTTTGGTCCAGAGGCCCTAGTCTGGATGTTGTGTGGGTCCAGGCTGTGGGCACAGAAGTCTGAATACACAAACTCAGCTTATGAGTGGCGCCTAGGGTATGGCACGCCGGATGTACAGCCCGAGAGGGAGCTCCTGGCCCTCTGAAACAAGGGCGAGTGGGAGGCGATCCTTCAGGCTTTTGTCTCTGGATGTTGTGTCCGGGATAGCCGTGGATTGGAGGGGTGGCCTCAGGTACTGTGGACGAGTATCCCTCTCTGGGGATTTGTCCCAGCTCCCAAGAGTTTGGGGTCATTTTGTGGGAAGGATGGAGTCGTGTTGTCTGGCTCATGGGTCTCTCCAAGAAAGGGATTCCAGAGCAGAGCTCCAGGTACGGGCGGGGCGACTGGAAAATTCAAACCGTGGTGAGAATTGGGTGCATAGGGGGTTGGCAAGCCCCATATGTGGGCTCTTGGTCCAGGCCCTGACAGGCCTTTCTTTGACATGGGGCTCATGCTGAGGGTCACAGTGTGAATTTGTGCCCAAGCAGCACTCAAGTTTGGGCGTGGCATCAGGGGCCATGAAGGTTTCTCCCACCCTGAAGGTGTGACTCCATGCCAAGAGCAAGCTTGACAGCCATGGGGAAGGAGGAGTTATGTTTTGTGCTTGCTATACCCAGCTGTGTGGAGAATTGATATAATGTCTAGGTTCAGATATCTGAAAACCAAGGTTAGGATGAGGTGACGGCATAAGACCATGGCGTGTCCGAAGTGCTGGGTGTGCGGCCAGCTGTCTCCTTGTCTGTCTGGACGTCTGGCTTCAGGCTGTGTCAGGCAGAGCATGAGTGCCCAGAGCAGCCTATCCAGTTCGGGTACCGTCGAGGCCCGAGCAGGTGGATCCTCATCTGGGTTTTCTTGAGAGCCCCACAGGAAAACGTTTTTCTTCCGTTGGGCAGACACTGGGCTGGGTTGTGGTTCTGGAGTTCCTAGTCCGGAGGGCTTGTTTGCCAGGAGTGTGAGGAAGGAAGTCTGAAAACACAAACTAGCATGAGGTTTGGGACCGATGGCACGGCATGCCCACTCTGCAGAAGCTGAATCGGGATCTCCTGCACTGAGGTCATGTCAACTATGAGACGTGCCTCAGGCTAGAGTTCTTGTCCAGCATGGCCTCTTCCTGAAGGGTGTGGGGGCTTCATGAGGCCAGAAAGTTTTCCCTACGATGCGATTTGTGAACTGCTCCAAAACTGAAGGTTACCTTCTGCACGACAGTCGAGTCCTATTGGATGGTTCCAAGAGGCCCCATATGGAAAGACTCGAGAGCAGGTGTCTAAGCATGGATGCCTGGGAACGCCACCTCATATTCCCACTCTTTAGTCAGGACAAGGCAGACTCAATCTGCGGGCTCCTGAGTGAGCTACCCAGAGGGGAGAGTTGAAAAGGAATCTCCTGAAGATGAGTCCTACTGTGGCTTGGTGGCCTGGGAGACCTTGGAATGTGGAGATGGCTCAGGGACTCTGCAGGATTCTCCAACATGAGGTGTTTGACACGGCTCCAACAAGGAAACTTCCCATGTGGAGACGAGAGGAGTTCTGTTCCGTGCCTCAGGAAAGCCCCATACCCTGTTCTTCGAACCACAGCCTCTGAGGAGTGACACCTGGAAACCAAAGCAAGAGTTGAGACTACGGCCTAAAGGCCTGTCCGGCTCAACCTTCTATCTCTGTTGACATCTGTGTGCATGCATTCATGGATGTAGCTGCTCAGCTTGTGTCCGAAAGCCCCTGTGAGTCCAGTGAGGCTCCCAGTAGTGGGATGTTCTCGGAGGCCTTGAGGTTTCTCATATTCTGGAGGTGTGTGGCCAAAGGAATGGACACAGTTTCCCAGGAGAGAGCAGGCACGGTCCTGTGGTATGGCTCCAGAGGACCCAGCCTAGAGGCTGTGTTTGCCAGGGCTGTGGGGACAGATGTCTGAAAAAGCAAACTTGGCTCAGCTAGGGGCCAATGTAATGGCAGGCCTGATCTCTAGTCCGTGAGGGGAGATCCTCTGGAAATCACAGTAGGACAAGTGGGAGGCAGTCACTCAGGATTTTGTCTCTGGGTGTTGCGTTTACAGTGTCCGGTCAGGGTAGGGGTTGTCTCAGAGGCCGAGGAAGAGCCTTCCTCTTGGGGGATTGTCCAAGCTCCCAAGTGTTTGTGTTCATTCTGTGGGAATAAAGAGTACTGTTTTCTGCCACAGGGGACCCCCCAGGAGAGGGACTCTAGTGCACAGCAGTGGGTTCCCTCAACTGGAATACACACCATCTAGTTAGTCCTGGGTGCCTATGGGCATGGCAAGCCACATATGCGGGCTCTGGGTCCAGTCACTGAGAGGCGTTACTTGAATAAGGTACTCACGCTGAGGGTCACAATGTGTGTTTGTGCCCAAGGCGGCCCTCACGCTTGGGCGAGACCTCAGGGGCCATGCCGTTTTCTCCTACACTGAAGGTTTGACTCACTGCCAGCAGCAAGGTTTCTTGCCATGGGGAAGGAGGGGTTCTGACTTGTGCATCAGGTTCCCCCCTGTGCAGGGATTGGAGATAAGGTCTAGGTTCCGATGACTGAAAACCCAGGTTGGGAATGGATGGTGGCCTAAGGCAGTGGCGGGTCCAATGTGCTGGGTGTGCAGCCAGATGTGTCGGTGTCTGTTGGAAGGTCTGGGCTCAGGCTATTTGCGACAGAGCATCAGTGTTTAAGGTAGCCTATGCAATTGGGGTGTTGCCGAGGGACAAGCAGTTTGATCCTCATTTGGGGTTTCTGGGCAGCGCCATAGACAATGTTTTTCTCTTGGGAGGCAGGCACAGTGCTTCATTGTGGCCCCAGAATTCCCAGTAGGGAGGGTTTGTGGGCCAGGAGTGTGAGGACGGAAGTCTGAAAACACAAGCTAGTGTGAGGATTGGAACCAAGGGCAGAGCAGGCCCACTCTGCAGAGGCTGAATCAAAATCTCCTGCATCTGAAGTCAGGCTGAGGATCAGACGTTGGCTGAGGCTGGAGTATGTGTCCATGATGGCACCTTCATGAAGTGGGGGCCTCAAGGCCTCATGAGGCCAAGGAAGTTTTCCCACGCTGAGTTTGGAGGTTGCCCGAAACCACAAGGTTTCCTTCTGCGGGACATTCGAGTCCTGTTGCATGGCTCCAGGACATACCATATGGAAGGACTGGAGAGCAGGGTTCGAAGGATGGATCCCTGTACAGCATGCCTCGCATTCCCATTGGCTATTTGCGACAAGATATGTTTGATCTGCTGCCTCTGGAACACGCGACCCAGGGGGCTGAGTTGAAATGGCCTCTCCTGAGGATGCGTCATAATGTGCTTTTGGGTCCATGGAGACCTTGGAATGTGCTGGTTGTTCAGTGGCCCTGCGGAAATCTCCTACCTGAAGTGTTTGATACATCCCAGTAAGAAAGTGCCCATGTGGAGATGAGAGATGTTTGGTTTGGTGCCTCAGAAAAGCCCCATGTGCTGGTCTACGAAAACAGTCCTCTGAGAACGGAAACATGGAAACCAAAGCTAAGGTTCAGATTAGGGCCTGGGGGCCTGTCCATTTCAACCTTCTGTCTCTGGGGACACTGTCTGAGAGTCTAAGCGGAGATAGTTGCTCCGCTGGTGTCAGAGAGCCCCTCTTAGTCCAGGGGGGCCTACACTATTGATGGCCTCAGGGGCCTTGGAGCTTTTCCCTAACCTGTAGTGTTGTGGTCAATGGATTGGGCACACTTTCCTTGGAGAGGGCAGGCACAATCTTTCGCTGTGGCCCTAGAGGCCCAAGCCTGGAGGTGTGTGGGTCCAGGCTGTGGGCACAGAAGTCTGAATACACAAACTCAGCTTATGAGTGGCGCCTAGGGTATGGCTGGCCAGAGGTACAGCCCGAGAGGGAGCTCCTGGGCCTCTGAAACAAGGGCGAGTGGGAGGCGTTCCAACAGGCTTTTGTCTCTGGATGTTGTGTCTGGGATAGCCCCGGATTTGAGGGGTGGCCTCAGGGATTGTGTATGACTATCCCTCTCTGGGGATTTGTCCTAGCTCCCAAAATTGGGGTCATTTTGTGGGAAGGGTGGAGTCGTGTTGTCTGGCTCATGGGTCTCTCCAAGAAAGGGATTCCAGAGCAGAGCCCCAGGTACGGGCATGGCGACTGGAAAACTCAAACCCTGGTGAGGATTGGGTGCATAGGGGCTTGGCAAGCCCCATATGTGGGCTCTTTGTCCAGGCCCTGAGAGGCCTTTCTTTGACATGGGGCTCATGGTGAGGGTCACAGTGTGAATTTGTTTCCAATCAGCACTCAAGTTTGGGCGTGGCATCAGGGGCCATGAAGGTTTCTCCCACCCTGAAGGTGTGACTCCATGCCAAGAGCAAGCTTTACAGCCATGGGGAAGCAGGACTTCTGTTTTGTGCTTGCGATACCCAGCTGTGTAGAGAATTGATATGATGTCTAGGTTCAGATATCTGAAAACCAAGGTTAGGATGAGGTGACGGCATAAGACGGTGGCGTGTCCGAAGTGCTGGGTGTGCGGCCAGCTGTCTCCTTGTCTGTCTGGACGTCTGGCTTTAGGCTGTGTCAGACAGAGCATGAGTGCCCAGAGCAGCCTATCCAGTTCGGGTACCGTCGAGGCCCGAGCAGGTTGATCCTCATCTGGGTTTTCTGGAGAGCCCCACAGGGAAACGTTTTTCTTCCGTTCGGCAGACACTGGGCTGGGTTGTGGTTCTGGAGTTCCTCGTCCGGAGGGCTTGTTTGCCAGGAGTGTGAGGAAGGAAGTCTGAAAACACAAGCTAGCGTGAGTTTTGGGACAGAGGGCACGGCAGGCCCACTCTGCAGAGGCTGAATCGTGATCTCCTGCACTGAGGTCATGTCAACTATGAGACGTGCCTCAGGCTAGAGTTTTTGTCCAGCATGGCCTCTTCCTGAAGGTTGTGGGGGCTTCATGAAGCCAGGGAGATTTGCCTACGATGGGATTTGTGAACTACTCCAATCCTCAAGATTTCCTTCTTCACAACAGTCGAGTCCTATTGGATGGTTCCAGGAGGCCCCATACGGAAAGACTCGAGAGCAGGTGTCTAAGCATGGATGCCTGGGAACGCCACCTCATATTCCCACTGTTTAGTCAGGACAAGTCAGGCTCAATCTGCAGGCTCCTGGGTGAGCTACCTAGAGGGGAGAGTTGAAATGGACTCTCCTGAAGATGAGTTCTACTGTGGCTTTGTGGCCTGGGAGACCTTGGAATGTGGAGGTGGCCTAGGGACTCTGCAGGTTTTCCAAACTGAGGTGTTTGACACAGCTCCAACAAGGAATCTTCCAATGTGGAGACGAGAGGAGTTCTGTTCAGTGCCTCAGGAAAGCCCCATACCCTGTTCTTCGAACCAAAGCCTCTGAGGAGTGACACCTGGAAACCAAAGCAAGAGTTGAGATTAGGGCCTAAGGGCCTGTCCGGCTCAGCCTTCTATCTCTGTTGACATCTGTGTGCATGCCTTCGTGGATGTAGCTGCTCAGCTTGTGTCCGAATGCCCCTGTGTGACGAGGGAGGCTCCCAGTAGTGGGATGTCTTCGGGGGCCTTGAATTTTCTCATATTCTGGAGGTGTGTGGCCAAAGGAATGGACACAGTTTCCCAGGAGAGAGCAGGCACGGTCCTGTGTATGGCTCCAGAGGACCCAGCCTAGAGGCTGTGTTTGCCAGGGCTGTGGGGACTGATGTCTGAAAGAGCAAAGTTGGCTCAGGTAGGGGCCAAAGTAATGGCAGGCCTGAATCCAGTCCGTGAGGGGAGATCCTCTGGATATCAAAGGAGGGCAAGTGGGAGGCAGTCGCTCAGGCTTTTGTCTCTGGGTGTTGCGTTCACAATGTCCGGTCAGTGTAGGGGTTGCCTCAGGGTCCATGGAAGAGCTTCCTCTCGGGGGATTGTCCAAGCTCCCAAGTGTTTGGGTTCTTTCTGTGGGAAGTGAAGAGTACTGTTTTCTGCCACAAAGGACCTCCCAGGAGAGGGACTCTAGAGCACAGCAGTGGGTTCCCTCAACTGGAATACACACCATCTAGTTAGTCCTGGGTGACTATGGGCATGGCAAGGACTATATGCAGGATCTTCGTCCCGAACCTGACATGCCTTTCTTTGTCATGGGGCTCATGCTAGGGTCACAGTGTGAATTTGTGCCAAAGCAGCACTAATGTTTGGGCGTGGCATCAGGGGCCATGAAGGGTTCCCCACGTGAATGTGTGACTCCATGCGAAGAACAAGCATTACAGTCATGTGGAAGGCAGAGTTCTGATTGTGATTCCGATACTCAAACTCAGCTTTGGGGACATCGGTATGGCAGGCCCAATCTACAAACCATGAGAAGACTCATGAAGATTTGAATATAGAGTGAGTCTGAGGCGCTTGCTCAGGCATTTGTCTCTGGAATTTGTATCAGCGATCTCCGTGGAATGTCGGGGATGCCTCATGGGCCATGGACGAATCTACCTCTATGATGATTTCACCCGATTCCCAATTATTTTTCGTCAATCTGTGGGATGGGAAGCATCCTTTCAGTTTTGTTACCTCAGGTGTCCCACGAAAAGAGGAATTCCAAAGCCAAGCCGTGGGGAAGACTGAAGGGACCACCTGAACTATGGTTAAAAATTGGGGCCTAGGGGCATGGCAAGCCCAATATGCTATCTCTTCATCCAGCCACTGAGAGGCCTTACTTGAGGACTTTGGTCAGGCTGAGGTTCACAATGTGTGTTTGTGACCAATGTAGCCTGCGAGCATGGAGGGGCCTCATGGGCAACACTGGATTCAACTACACTGAAAGTTGGACAAAATGCCAAACACAAGGTTTCTTGCCTTGGGGAAGGAGTTCTGATTTCTGCATCAGGATCAACCCTGGGCAGTGATTGGAGATAAGGTCTAGAATCTAAAGCCTGAAAACCGAGGTTGGGAAGAGATGACAACCTAAGGCCATGGCGGCTCGATGTGCTCAGTGTGCGGCAAGCTGTCTGGTTGGGGCCAGGAAGTCCAGGCTCAGGCTGTGTCAGAAAGGGCATTAGTGCCCTGGTCAGCCTATATGTTCGGGGTACAGCCAAGGTAGGTGCAGGTTGATCCTCTTGGGGTTACTGGGTAGCCCCAGAGGACAATGTTTTTCTTCTAGAGGGCAGGCAGAGTGCTGCATTGTAGTTCTGGATTGCCAAACTGGAGGGCTTGTGGGCCAGTAGTCTGAGGACAGAAGTCTGAGAACACAAGCTCGGCTTAGGTTTCTGGTTGAGGACATGGCACGCAGAATCTACAGACCGGAATCGAGATCTCGTGCATCTGAAGTCAGGGCGAGGGTCAGACGATCGCTCAGGTTGGAGTTTCTGTCCCTTATGGCCCCTTCATGAAGGGGGAGCATCACAAGGCCATGGGGGTTGTCCCACGATGGGATTTGTGAGAAGCTCCAAACTGCAAAGTGTCTACTGCAGGACAATTGAGACCTGTTGTTTGGCTCCAGGCCAATGATTCTGAGCAGGGTTCTAAGGATGGATCACTGGTTAGCCCACCTCGCATTCCAATTGTCTCCTAGCAACAACACAGGTTAGATCTGCTGGATCTGGGGGAGCAACCGAGGAGGATGAGTTGAAATGGACTCTCCTGGGGTTGGGTCCTAGCGTGCTTTTGTGTGTACCGAGACCTTGGAATGAAGCGGTGGCACTGGGGCCCTGACGGGTTCTCCAAAACAGAGGCTTTGACACAGCTCCAACGTGCTAGTTTCCCATGTGTAGATGAGATTTTTTCTGATGGGTGCATCAAGAAAAAGCCATTGCTGGTTTTGAAATCCAGGCGTCTGAGGAGAGACACTGGAAACCAAAGCAATGGATCTGATTAGTGCCTAGGGGTCTGTTCTTTTTTTTTTTTTACCTCTGGGGACATCTCTCTATGGGTCTGAGTGCAGGTAGGTGCACAGATGGGCTCAGATTGACCCTGTTTTTCCTGGGAAGCCAGCCCTAGTGAGATGGATCAGGTATTGGGTGTTTATTCTATTAGAAGTTTTGTGGCCATTGGAAATGGCAAATACATTTCCCTTACAGAGGGCAAGTACAGTCCTCAGGCTTGGCTCCAGGGGCCTGATCCTGTAGGTTGTGTAGGCCAGGGCTGTTTGGACAGTTGTCTGAAAACACAACCTCGGCTTATGTTTCCGGTCATAGTTATGGCAGGACTGATCCAGAGACCATGAGGAGAACTCTTCGGGATTTGAAAAAGAGCGAGTGTGAGGCTCTTGCTCAAGTTTTTGTCTCTGGATATCGTGTCACTCACGGTGCTGAAATTTCTGGGTGACTTCATGGGAAATGGATGAGTCTTACTCTCTGGTGGTTTGGCCCCGTCCAAAGAGTTTGGGGTCATTCTGTGGGATGGAAGACGTCCGTTTTGTTGTTGTTGTTGTTGTTTTCTTTTTTAACCTCAGGTGTCCCAACAAATGAGGGATTCCAGAGTAGAGCCCTGGGGAGGGGCGACTGGACAATCAGAAATCTGGTTAAAAATTAGGGCCTAGGGACATGTCAAGCCCATTATGACATCTAATGGTCCAGCAACTGAGAGGACTTACTAGAGGAGAAGACTCATGCTGAGGGTCACAATGCGTGTTTATGACCCCGTCGCACTCAAGAATGGGCGGGGCCTCGGGTGAATGCTGGTTTCTTCTACTCTGAACGTTGGACAATGTGCCAACCACAAGGTTTCTTGCCATGGGTAAGGAGGAGTTCTGATTTCTGCATCACACTCAAACCTGGGCAGTGATTGGCGATAAGGTCTCGGTTCTGAAGCCTGAAAACTGAAGTAAGGAAGAGATGATGACCTAAGGCCATGGCAGGTCTTATGTGCTCAGTGTGCTGTCAGCTTTCTGGGGGTTGGTCTGAGGTCCGGGCTCAGGTTGTGTCCGACAGTGGTTTAGTGCCCACGTTAGACTATATAATTTGGGTAAAGTCGAGTGCTGTGTAGGTTTATTCTCATTTAAGGTGCCTGGGCAGCTCATGAAGCAATAATTTTTTTCTACAGGGCAGGCAGAGTGCTGCACTGTGGGTCCGGGATTGCCAAACTTGAGGGCTTCGGGGCCAGGCGTGTGAGGACGGAAGTCTGAGAAGACAAGCTAGACTTGGGTTTCAGGGCGAGGGCACGGCAGGTACCCCCTGCAGATCTGAACCAATATCTCATGCATCTGAAGACAGGCGAGGATCAGACGTTGGCTCAGGTTGAAGTTTCTGTGCATGACGGCCGCTTCATGAAGGGAGCGGAATCTCGAGGCCATTGAGGTTTTCCCACGTTGGGAGTTGTGGGATGCCCCCTTCAAGGATTCCTTCTGCGGGACAATTAAGACCTGTTGGACAGCTCCAGGACATCCCATATGGAATGACTCCAGAGCACCGTTCGCGGATGGATGCCTGGGAAGCCCGCCTCACATTCCAATTGTCTCATAGCAACAAGGCAGTTTAGATCTGATGGCTCTGCCGGAGCAACCGGGTGGCTGAGTTGAAATGGACTTTCCTTAGGATGGGTCCTAATGTGTTTTTGTGTCCATGAGGGCCTTGGAATGGGGCGGTGGCACCGGGACTCTGAAGTACTCTCCTAAGCTTTGGACATGGCTCCCATGCACAGGTTTCCTTGTCGAGACGAGATGAGTTCTCATGGGTGCCTCAGGAAAACCCCTATGCTCGTATTGGAATCAGGCTTTTGAGGACACATGCCTGTAACCCAAAGCAATGGATCCTATTATGGCCTAGGGTCCTGTCTGGTTCAATCTTCTTCTCTGGGGACATCCATCTATGGTATGAGTGGAGGTCGATTATCAGCTGGTGTCAGACAGCCCTTGTTTCTTCTGGGCGACCTACACTATTGGGATGGCCTCAGGGACTTTGGAGATTTCTCCTAATTTGTACGATTTTGGACCATGGAATGGGCAGAATTCCCATGGATTGGTAGGCACAGTCCTAATGTGTGGCTCCAGGGGCCCAGCCTGGAGGGTGTGTGGCCCAAGACTTTGAGGACAGAAGTCTGAAAACACAAACTCAGCTTGGGTTTGGGGACGTAGGTATGGCCGGCCCGATCTACAAACCATGAGAAGAAGTCTTCAGGATATGAAGAAAGTGCGAGTCTGAGGCTCTTGCTCAGGCTTTTGTCTCTGGATTTTGTATCAGCGATGGCCGTGGAATGTCGGGGACACCTCATGGGCCATGGACGAATCTTCCTCTCTGAGGATTTGGCCCGATTCCCAATTGCTTTTTGTCAATCTGTGGGATGGGAGGACTCATTTCAGTTTTGTTACCTCAGGTGTCCCACCAAAAGAGGAATTCCAAAGCCAAGCCGTGGGGAAGACTGAAGGGACAACCCGAACTATGGTTAAAAATTGGGGCCTAGGGGCATGGCAAGCCCAATATGATATCTCTTCATCCAGCCACTGAGTGGCCTTACTTGAGGACTGGGCTCAGCCTGAGCGTCACAATGTGTGTTTGTGACCAATGTGGCCCGCGAGCAAGGGCGGGGACTCATGGGCCACAGTGGTTTCAACTACACTGAACGTTGGACACCATGCCAACCACAAGGTTTCTTGCCATGGGGAAGGAGTTCTGATTTCTGCATCACCTTCAACCCTGGGCAGTGATTGGAGATAAGGTCTAGGTTCTGAAACCTGAAAACCGTGGGTCGGAAGAGATGACGCCCTAAGGCCATGGCGGCTCGATGTGCTCAGTGTGCGGCCAGCTGTCTGGTAGGGGCAAGGGGGTCCAGGCTCAGGCTGTGTCAGAAAGGGCATTAGTGCCCTGGTCTGCCTATGTATTTGGGGTACAGCCAAGGTCGGTGCAGGTTGATCCTCATTTGGGGTTACTGGGTAGCCTCAGAGGACAATGATTTTCTTCTGGAGGGCCGGCAGAGTGCTGCATTGTAGTTCTGGATTGCCAAACTGGAGGGCTTGTGGGCCAGTAGTCTGACGACAAAACTTTGAGAACACAAGCTAGGCTTAGGTTTCTGGGTGAGGCCATGGCAGGCACAATCTACAGACCTGAATCTAGATCTCGTGCATCTGAAGTCAGGGCGAGGGTCAGACGATCGATCAGGTTGGAGTTTCTGTCCCTGATGGCCCCTTCATGAATGGGGGGGCATCACGAGGCCATGGGGGTTTTCCCACGATGGGAGTTGTGAGAAGCTCCAAAGTGCAGAGAGTCTTCTGCAGGACAATTGAGACCTGTCGTTTGGCTCCAGGCCAATGATTCTGAGCAGGGTTCTAAGGATGGATGGCTGGGTAGCCCACCTCGCATTCCAATTGTCTCCTAGCAACAAGACAGGTTAGATCTCCTGGATCTGTGGGGAGCAACCGAGGACGCTGAGTTGAAATGGACACCCCTGGGGATGGGTCCTAATGTGCTTTTTTGTCTATGGAGACCTTGGAATAAAGCGGAGGCACTGGGGCCCTAAAGGGTTCTCCTAAACAGAGGCTTTGACACAGCTCCAACGTGCAAGTTTCCCATGTGTAGGTGAGATGTTTTCTGATGTGTGGGTCAAGAAACAGCTATATGCTGCTTTTGAAATCCAGGCCTCTGAGGAGAGATGCCTGGAAACCAAAGCAATGGATCTGATTAGTGCCTAGGGGCCTGTTCTTTCCTTTTTACCTCTGGGGACATCTGTCTATGGGTCTGAGTGCAGGTAGGTGCTCAGTTGGGCTCAGATTGCCCCTGTTTTTCCTGGGAAGTCACCACTATTGAGATGGATCAGGGACTTTGGAGGTTTATCCTATTAGAAGTGTTGTGGCCATTGGAATGGGCACACACAATTCCCTTGGAGAGGGCAAGTACAGTCCTCAGGTTTGGCTCCAGGGGCCTGAGCCTGTAGGTTGTGTATGCCTGGGCTGTTTGGACAGTTGTCTGAAAACACACACCCACCAGGCTAGGGCCCCTGGAACCACACCTCAGGATTGTTCCTTCCCTCTCAAAGGGAATTCTTCATATTCCATTGGCCACAACCATATAAATCAGGAGAAATCTCCAATGTCCCTGGGACCATACCAATATTGTAGGCCGCTTGGAACAAAAAGGGGTGATCTGACACTAGCTGAGCAACTAGCTCCACACCAACTCGGAGACAGATGTCCCCAGAGAAGAACATTGAATTGGACAGGCCCCTAGGCCCTAATCAGATCCATTGCTTTGGTTTCCAGGCATCTCTTCTCAGAGGCCTGGTTTCCAATACCAGCCTATGGGGTTTCCAGAGGCCCCTTCAGAGCAAGTCTTGTCTGCACATTGGAAACTTGCTCGTGGAGCTATGTCAGAACCTCAGAGGCCTGGTTTTCAATACCACCATATGGGGGTTTCCTGAGTCATCAGTCAGAACAAATGTCTTCTCCACATGGGAAACGTGCTCTTTCAAGCTGTGTCAAAACCTCCGGCTAGGAAAATCTCTCAGGGCCCCGGTGCCACCACCTCATTCCAAGGTCTCCATGGACACAATCCCACATTAGGACCCATCTGCAGGAGAGTCTATTTCAACTCAGTGCCCTTGGGTGCTCCCCTAGAGCCAGCAGATCGAACCTATCTTGTCACTAGGAGACAATTGGAATGTGAGGCGGGCTGGCTAGGCATCCATCTGTAGAAAACTACTCTGAAGTAATTCCATATGGGACGTCCTGGAGCCATCCAACAGGTCACAGCTGTCCTGCAGAAGGAATCCTTGCGCTTTGGAGCACCTCACAACTCCCATCATGGGAAAAGCTCTGTGGCCTCGTGGTGCACTGTCCCCTTCATGAAAGAGCCATCTTGGACAGAAACTCCAACCCTAGCCAACGTCTAATCCTCGCCCTGACTTCAGATGCACGAAATCTTGATTCAACTCTGCAGAGTGTGCCTGCCGAAACCCCGCCCCGAAGTAAAACCTAGCTATTGTTCTCAGACTTCGTCCTCACACTCCGAGCCCACCAGCCCTCCAGTTAGGGAATTCTGGAGAGACACAATGCAGCACTCTGACTGCCCTCCAGAAGAGAAACGTTGTCCTATGGGGCTAACCAGAAACACCAAATGAGGATCAACCTGCATGCCACTTGACTCTACCCCAATTATACAGTTTCGCTTCGGCATTAATGCCCTGTCTTGCACAGCCTGAGGTCTGAATTCCCAACCGACACCCAGACAGCTGGCTGTACACTGAGCACATCGGACCCGCCATGGCTTTAGGTCATCATCTCTTCCCAACCTTGGTTTTCAGGCTTCAGAACCTAGACCTTATATATACTCACTACCCAGGGGTGAACGTGATGCAGAAATGAAACTCCTTCTTCCTCAAGGCAAGAAACCTTGTGGTTGGCATGTTTTCCAACGTTCAGTGTAGGAGAATCCAGTGTAGCCCATGAGTCCCCGCCCATGCTTGAGAACCGCAATGGGCACAAACACATTGGGACCCTCAGTGTGAGCCCTGTCCTCAAGTAAAGCCTCTCAGGGGCTGGACCAAGAACCCGCATTGCCATCCCTAGTCCCCCAATATTAATGAGAGTTTGAGAGGTCTAGTCACCCCTATTCAGGTCTCTGCTCTGGAACCCCTGCCATGATCTTGACCCAAAACCTAAGTCTAGCTTGTGTTCTCACACTTCCTTCCTCACAATTCTGGCCCACAAGCCCTCCAGTGTGAGAATTCCGTCGCCACAATGCAGCACTCTTCCTTCCCTCCAGAAGAAAAACGTTGCCCCTGGGGCTACCCAGAAACGCCAAATGAGGATCAACCTGCATGCCACTCAACTTTACTCCAATTATACAGTCTAAGCTTGGCACTAATGCCCTGTCTGACACAGCCTGAGCCTGGACCTCCTGGATGACACCCAGAAAGGTGGTGTCACACCTAAGGACTGTGCCAGTGCTCTCCAAGGGAACTCTGCTGTTTCATTTGCCACAACCTTACAGATTAGGAGAAACCTCCAATTCCCAAGACCAGTCCAATAGTGTTGGCCTCCCCCAACAAACATGGGTGATCTGACACAAGCTGAGCAGTGACCTCCATTCTGAATCTTAGACAGAGACACTCAGAGGAGAATATTGAAAAAGACAGGCCCCTAGACTGTAATCAGATCCATTGCTTTGGATTCCAGGCATTGTTCCCCAGATGCTTGGTTTCCAATACCAGGTTGTGGGGGTTTCAGAACAAATCTCGTCTCTACATGGGAAACTTGCTCTTTGGAGCTGCATCAAAACCTCAGGTTAGGAGAATTCTTCAGGGCAACAGAGCCACTGCCCCATTCCAAGGGATCCATGGACACAAATACACATCGACTGATCCTCATGAGATTCCATTTCAATTCAGCCCCCTCGGTTGTTCCCCCAGTGACAGCAGATCAAATCCTCCTTTTCACTAGGACACAACTGGAATGCAAGTTGGACTGCCCAGGCATCCATCATTAGAACTGTGCTTTGGAGCATTTCTTATGGGACGTCCTTGATCCATCCAAAAAGTCGTGACTGTCCCGCTGACGGAATCCTTGTGGTTTAGAGCATCACACACTCACAAAGTTGGAAATCTTCCATGTTTTCCTGATGCCCCCCCCACCTTCATGAAGGGGACATCATGTACAGAAACTCCAACCTAAGCCAACATCTGATCCTCGCCCTGAATTCAGATGCACGAGATCTCATTTCAGGTCTGTAGAGTGTGCCTGCCATGTCACCGCTGCGAATTCAAAGCTGAACTTGTGTTCTCAGACTTCTGTCCTAAAACACCTGGCCCACAAGCCCTGAAGTTGGCAATTCTGGAGCCAGAATGCAGCACTCTGCCTGCCCTGCAGAAGAAAATCTTTGCCCTATGGGGCCAACCAGAAACCCCAAATGAGGACCAACCTTCACATCACTCGACTGTACCCCAATTATACAGTCTAGCCTGGGGACTAATGCCCTGCCTGACACAGCCTGAGCCCAGACCTCATGATGGACACAGACATCTGGCCGCACACTAAGTGCATTGGACCCACCATGGCCTTAGGTTGTCATCTCTTACCAACCTCGGTTTTCAGGCTTCAGAATCTAGACCTTATCTCTACTCACTGCCATGCCGTGTACGTGATGCAGAAATCAGAACTCCTCCTTCCCCATGACCAGAAACCCTGTGGTTGGCATGTTGACCAACGTGCAGTGTAGGAGAAACCAGCATGGCCCATGAGGCCCCAGACATGCTTGAGGGCTGTGATGGGCACAAACACACATTAGGATCCTAAGCATGATCCCTGGCCTCAAGTAAAGCCTCTCCGGGGATGGACCAAGAGCTCACATATGGAGATTACCAGGCCCCTACGCCCCAAGCCTTAACCAGTGCTTGAGAAGTCTAGTCACCCCTACTCAGATCTCTTCTCTAGAATCACTCCTTGGTGGGACACATGAGGTTAAAAAAAAATAGAGAAAGGACTCCTACTGTCCAAAGAATGACCGCAAACACTTGGAATTGGGCCAAATTCACAGAGAGAAATACTCGTCCATGGCTGATGAGGCCATCCTGACATTCCACGGCCACCATTGACACAAAATCTGGAGACAAAAGCCTGAAAAAGCGCCACACACTCGCCCTTTGTTCAAAGCCTGAAAAATTCTCACGGTCTGTAGATCGGGCCTGCCATACCTATGTCCCCCAAACCTAAGCCACGTTTGTGTTTTCAGACTTCTGTCTCCATTGTCCTGGCCCACACACCCTCAAGGCTTGGCCCCATGGAGCCACACCTCAGGACTGTGCCTGCCCTCTCCATGGGAATTCTGCTCATTCCTTTGGCACAACCTGACAGATTAGGAGAAACATCCGAAGTCCCCGAGGCCACCCCAATATTGCAGAATGTCCGGGACAAACAGGGACCATCTGCCACAAGCTGAGCCACTACCTCCAATCAGACCTGTAGATAGATATCCATAGAAAAGAAGATTGAACAGGACAGGCACCTAGGCCCTAAACGGATCCATTGCTTTTGTTTTCACGTGTCTCTCCTCAGAGGCCTGGATTCCAATACCAGCACATGGGGGTTTCTGGAGCTACCAATCAGAACAAATCGCATGCCACATGGGAATCATGCTATATGGAACTGTGTCATAACCTCCAGTTAGGAGAAAACTTCAGGTCACTGGAGCCACTGCCCCATTTGAATATCTCCATGGACACAATCCCAAATTATGACCCATCCTCAGGAGAGTCCATTTCAACTAAACCCCCTCGGTTGCTATGCCAGAGCCAGCAGATTGAACCTGCCTTGTCGCTAGGAGACAATTGAAATGCAAGTTGGGCTCTTCAGGCATCCATCCTTAGAACCCTGCTCTTGCGTCATTCCTTATGGGACATCCTTGAGCCATCCAACAGGTCTCGACTGTCCCACAGGAGTCCTTGTGCATGGACCACCTAACAACTCATATCATGGAAAGCTTCCAAGGTCACATGATGCCCCCAATCTTCATGAAGGCAGATCATGGAAAGAAACTCCAACCTGAGCCAACAGCTGATCTCGCCTTGACTTCAGATGCACGAGATCTTGATTCAGCTCTTCAGAGTGTACCTGCTGTGCCCTCACCCCAAAACCTAAGCGTAGCTAGTGTTCTCCGACTTCCGTACTCACTCTCCTGGACCACACGCCCTCTATTTTGGGATTTCCGATGACACAGTGCTGCACTCTGCCTGCCCTCTAGAAGAAAAATATTGCCCTATGGGTCTACCCAGAAACCTCAAATGAGGATAAACCTGCACGTCACTCAACTGTACACCAATTATATAGTCTAGCCTGTGCACTAATGCCCTGTCTGACAGAACCTGAGGCCTGAATTCCCAACCGACACCCAGACAGCTTGCAGTACACTGAGAACATCTGAACCGCCATGGCCTTAGGTCGCCATCTCTTTCCAACTTCGGTTTTCAGGCTACAGAATCCTAGACCTTATCTCTACTCACTTCCCATGGGTGAACGTGATGCAGAAATCAGAACTCCTCCTTCCCTCTCGCCAGAATCTTGTGGTTGGCATCTTGTCCAACGTTCAGTGTAGGACCCCTGTAGGGCCTACAGGGGTAGTAGTAGGGCCCCTGAGGGTAGTGTAGTGTCCCTGAGGCCCTGCCTATGCTTAAGAGCTGCGGTGGGCTCAAACACACATTGGGACCCTCAGTTTGAGCCCTGTCCTCAAGTAAAGCCTCTCAGTGGCTGGACCATGAGCCCGCATATGGGGCCTGCCATGCCCCAAGTCACCCAATCTTAACCAGAGGTAGAGACATCTAGTCACCCCTACTCAGGGCTCTGCTCTGGAATCCCTCTTTGGTGGGACATTTGAGGTAAATAAACACAGAAAGGACTCCTCCCACTCACAGAATGACCCCAATCACTTGGGATTGGGCCATCCCAAGTGATTGGGGTCCAGAGAGAAAGACTCGTCCATGGCCCATGAGGCCAGCCCGACATTCCACGGCCACTATTGACACAAAATCCAGAGACATAAGCTTCAGCAAGCGTTCACACTCACCCTTAGGTCATAGCCCAAAAAATTCTCCTCATAGTCTGTAGATTGGGCCTGCCATACCTACGTCCCCAAACCTAAGCCGAGTTTGTGTTTTCAGACTTCTATCCTGACATCCCTGTCCCACACACCCTCCAGACTGAGGCCCCTGGAGCCACACCTCAGGACTGTGCCTGCCCTCTCCAAGGAAATTCTTCCCATTCCATTGGCCACAACCCTACAGATAAGGAGAAACCTCCAAAGTCCCAGAGGCCATGCCAATAGTGTAGGCCACCCAGGACAAAGAGGGGCGATCTCTCACAAGCTGAGCAACGACGTCAACTCACCCGTAGACAGATAACCCAAGAGAAGAAGATTAAACTGGACTGGCCCCTAGAATGTAATTGCTTCCATTGCTTTTTTTTCTAAGCATCTCTCCTCAGAGGCCTGTTTTCCAATACCAGCATATGGGGGATTCCAGAGATACCAATCAGAACAAATCTTGTCTTCACATGGGAAACTTATCCTTTGGAGCTCTGTAAAAGCCTCCAGTTAGGAGAAACCTTCAGGTAGCCGGAGCAACCGTCCTATTCCAAGGTCTCCATGGACACATACCCGCATTATGACCATTCGGCAGGAGAGTACATTTCAACTCAGCCCCGTCGATTACTCCCCCAGAGGCAGAATATCAAACCTGCCTTGTCGCTAGGAGACAACTGGAATGCAAAGCAGACTCTCTAGGCATCCATCCTTGGAATCCTGCTCTGGCGCCGTTCCATATGGGATGTCCTGGAGCCTTCCAACAGGTCTTGACTGTCCCACAGAAGGAATCCTTGCAGATTGGAGCATCTCACAACTCCTATCGTGGGAAAACCTACATGGCCTCATGAGATGCTCCCCTTTATAAAGGGGCCATCATGGACAGAAACTCCAACCTGAGCCAACTTCTGATGCATTGCTTTGGTTTCTAGGTATCTCTCCTCAGAGGCCTGGTTTCCAATATCAGAATATGGGGGCTTCCTAAGGAAACAATCAGAACAGATCTCATCTCCACATGGGAACTTGCTCTTTGGAGCTGTGTCAATACCTCAGGTTAGGAGGATCCTTCAGGGCGCTGGCACCATGGCCCAATCCCAAGGTCTCCAAGGACACAAACTTACATTATGAACCATTCTCAGGAGAGTCCATTTCAAATCAGCCCACTCGGCTGCTCACCCAGAGCCAGCAGATCAAACCTTCCTTGTCACTAGGAGACAGTTAGAATGGGAGGCGGGCCGCCCAGGCATCCATTCTTAAAACCCTGCTCTGGAGAACTTCTTTATGGGATGTCTTGAATCCAACCAACCTGTCTTGACTATCTTGCAGAATGAATCCTTGTGGTTTGAAGCATCACACAATAACACTGTGAGAAAACCTCCATTTCCTCATGATGACCCACACCTTCATAAATGGGCCATCATGGACAGAAACTCCATCCTAAGCCAAAGTCTGATCCTCGCCCTGAATTCAGAAGCATGAGATCTCGATTCAGCACTTGAGAGTGTGCCTGCTGGGCCCTCGCCTTGAAACCTAAGCCTATCTTGTGTTCTCAGACTTCCGTCCTCAGAAGTCTGGCCACACCCCTCCAGTTTGGAAATTCTGGAGACACAATGCAGCACTCTGCCTGGCCTCCAGAAGAAAAATGTTGCCCTATAGGGCTAACCAGAAACGCCAAATGTGTAACAACCTGCATGCCACTCGACCATACCCCAATTATACAGTCTAGCCTGTGCACTAAAGCCCTGTCTGACACAGCCTGAGGGCAGACCTCCAGTCCAACACCAGGACAGCTGGCCGTACACTGAGCATATCATACCCACAATGGCTTTAGGCCATCGTCTCTACCCAACCTCAATTTTCACCTTCAGAACCTAGACCTTATCTACACTCACTGCTCAGGAGTGAACGTGATGCAAGAATCAGAACATCTCCTTCGCCATGGCAAGAAACCTTGTGGTTGGCATGTTGTCCAACGTTCATTGTAGGAGAAAGCAGCATGGACTATGAGGTCCCACCTATCCCTGAGGGCCACAATTTGCACAAACACATATTGCGACCCTCAGCGTATGCCCTATCCTCATGTGAAGCCTCTTAGTGACTGGAACAACAGCCCACATATGGGGCTTGCCAAGCCCCTAGTCCCCCAATCTCAACCAGAGTTCGAGATGACTAGTCACCCCTACTCAGGGCTCTACTCTGGAATCCCTCTTTGGTGGGACACCTGAGGTAAAAAAAAAAAAAATATATATATATATATATATATATATATATATATATATATATATATATATATACAGAAAGGACTCTTCCAATCCACAGAATGATCCCAACCACTTGGGATCAGGCTATATCACCAGAGAAAGAATTGTCCATGGCCCTTGAGGACATCCCGACATTCCACGGCCACCGTTGACACAAAATCCAGAAACAAAAGCCTGAGCAATCGCCACATACTCGCCCTTTGTTCATAGCACGGAAAATTCTCACGTTCTGTAGATCGAGCCTTCATACATACATCCCCAAACCTAAGCTGAGTTTGTGTTTTCAGACTTCTGTCCCCACAGGCCTGGCCCACACACCATCCAAGCTGGGGCCCCTGGAGCCACACCTCAGGACTGTGGCTTCCCTCTCCAGGGGAATTCTGCCATTTCCATTGTCCACAACCCAATAGATTAGGAGAATCCTCCGAACTCCCCGAGGCCATCCGAATAGTGTTGGCTGCCCAGGACAAACAGGGATGATCTTTCACAAGTTAGGAAACTACCTCCACTCAGAACCAGAGACAGATATCCCCATAGAATAAGATTGAACTGGACAGGCACTTAGGCCCTAATCAGATCCATTGCTTTTGATTCCAGTCATCTCTCCTCAGAGGCCTGGTTTCCAATACCAGCATATGGGAGATTCCTTAGACACTCATCAAAACAATTCTCCTCTCTACATAGAAAACATACTCTTTAGAGATCCATCAAAACCTCCTGTTATAAACATCCCTCAAAACCCCGGTTCAAGCACCCCATTCCAAGGTCTACATGGACACAAATGCACATTATGACCCATCCTCAACTCACCCATTTCAACACACCCGCCTCGGATGCTCCCGTAGATCCAGCAGATCGAATTTGCCTTGGCTCTATGAGACACCCGGAATGGGAGGCAGGCTGCCCAGGCATCCATCCTTAGTACCCTGCTCTGGATAACTTCCTTATGGGATGTCCTGGAGCCATCCAACAGGTCTCGACTGTCCCACAGAAGGAATCATTGCGGTTTGGAGCATCTCACAATTCCCATCGTGGGAAAACCTCCATGTCCTCGTGACACCGTCCCCTCCATGAAGGGGCCGTCATGGACAGAAACTTCGACCTAAGCCAACGTCTGATCCTAGCTCTGTCTTCAGGTATACAGGATCTCGAATCATCTCTGCAGATGGTGCCTGCCGTCCCCTCACCCCGAAATCTAAGTCTGGCTTGTGTTCTCAGAATTTTTTCCTCACACTCCTGGCCCACAAGCCTTCCAGTTTGGGAATTCTGGAGACACTATGTGGCACTGTGTCTTCCCTCCAGAAGAAAAACGTTGCCCTCTGGGGCTACCCAGTAACCACAAATGAGTACCATCCTGCACGAAACTCGACTGCACCCCAATGATACAGTCTAGCCTGGGCACTAATTCCCTGTCTGCCACAGCCTGAGCCTGCACCTCCCAACCCACACTCAACAGCTGGCCGAAAACTGAGCACATCAGACACACCATGGCCTTAGGTCTTCATCTCTTCCCAACCTCAGTTTTCAGGCTTCAGAACCCAGACCTTAAATCCAATCACAGTCCAGGAGTGAAAGTGTTGCAGAAATTAGAACTCCATCTTCCCCATGGCCAGAAAACTTGTGGTTGCCATATTGTGCAATGTTCAGTGTAGGAGAAACCAGCATGGTACATTAGGCCACGCCCTGACTTGAGGGGCTCCTTGGGCACAAAAACACATTGTGAAACTCAGTGTGAGACCTATCCTCAAGGAAAGCCTCTCAGTGTCTGGACCAAGAGCCCACATATAGGGCTTGCCATGTTCTTAGGTCCCAATGTTAACCAGAGGTCTGGTTGTCCAGTTGCCCCAACCCACGACTCTGCTCTGGAATCCCTCAATTGGTGGTCCACCTGAGGTAAAAAAAAAAACAAAACAAAAACAAAAACAAAAAAAAATAAACAAAAAAAACAGAAAGGCCTCTTCCCTTCCCACAGAATGACCCCAAACTCTTGGGATCGGGTCAAATCCCCAGAAAGGGAGCCTCATCGATGGCCCATGAGGACACCCCGACATTCCATGGCAATCGGTGACACATTTCCAGAAAAAAAAAAAAAAAAGCATGAGCAAGCACCTCACATTCGCCCTTTGTTCATATCCCGAAGAGTTCTCCTCACGGTCTATAGATCGGGCCGGCCATACCTACATCCCCCAACCTAAGTGGAGTTTTTGTTTTCAGACTTTTGTCCAAATAGCCCTGGACCACACACGCTCCACACTTGGGTCCCTGGAGCCACACCTCAGGACTGTGCTTCCCTTTCAAGGGAATTCTTCCCATTCCATTGGCCACAACCTTGCAAATGAGGAAAAACCTCCAAAGTCACCGAGGCCATCCCAATAGTGTAGGCCGCCCAGGACAAACAGGGGTGATCTCAAACCAGCTGAGCAACTACCTCCACTCAGACAACATATGTCCCCAGAGAAGAATATTGAACCGGACAGGCCCCTAGGCCCTAATCAGATCCATTGCTTTGGTTTCCAGGCATCTCTCCTCAGAGGCCTCGTTTCCAATACCAGCATATGGTGGTTTCCTGAGGCACCATTAAAAACAAATCTCGTATCCACATGGAAAACTTGCTCATTGGAGCTTTGTCATAACCTCTGGTTAGGAGAATCCTTCAGGGCCCTGGTGCCACTGCCCCATACCAAGGTCTCCATGGACTCAAACCAACGTTAAGACCATTCTCAGGAAAGTCCATTTCAACTCAGCCCCCTCTGTTGCTACCCCAGGACAGCAGATCAAACGTTGCTTGTTGCTAGGAGACAATTGGAATGTGAGGCTGGCTGCCCAGGCATCCATACTTAGAACCCTGTTCTGGAAAAATACCTTATAAGACGTCCTGGAGCCATCCAACTAATCTTAATTGTCCCACAGAAGGAATCCTTGCGGTTTGGAGCATCTCACAACTCCAATAGTGGGAAAACCCCCATGGCCTCATAATGCCCCCCCTTCCTGAAGGGGCCCACATGGACAGAAACTCACCTGAGCCAAAGTCTGAACCTCGACCTGACTTCAGACGCATGAGATCTCAATTCAGCTCTGCAGAGTGTGCCTGCCATGTCCTTGCCCCGAAACCTAAGCCTAGCTTGTGTTCTCAGACTTCCGTCCTCACTCTCCTGGCCCACAAGCCCTCCAGTTTGGGAATTCCGAAGCCACAATGCAGCACTCTGCCTGCCCTCCAGAAGAAAAACTTTGCCCTATGCTGCTAATAAGAAACCCCAAATGATTTTCTAATGCATGCCACTCGATTGTAAAGCAATTATACAGCCCACCCTGTATTCTAATGCCCTGTCTGGCACAGCCTGAGACAAGACTTCCCAAACGACACCCAGACAGCTGGCCCCAACCTGGACACATAGGACCCGCTATGGCTGTAGGTCGTCATCTCTTCCCAACCTCGGTTTTCAGGCTTCAGAACCTAGACCTTTTCTCCAATCACAGCCCAGGGGTGAACGTGATGCAGAAATTAGAATTCCTCCTTCCCCATGGCCAGAAACCTTGTGGTTGGCATGTTGTCCAACGTTCAATGTGGGAAAACCTGCATTGTCCGAAAGGCCACGCCAGTGCTTGAGGGCCGCCTAGGGCACAGACATGCATTGTGACCTGCAGCGTGAGTCCCGTATTAAAGTAACGCCTCTCAGTGGCTGGACCAAGATCCTGCATATGGGGCTTGTCATATCCATAGGCCCCCAGGCTTAACCAGAGGGCGAGTATTCCAGTTGTCAGTACCCACTGCTATGCTCTAGAATCCCTCTACTGGGGGGACACATGAAGCAGAAAACAGGACACTTCCCTTCCCACAGAATGACCCCAAACTCTTGGGGGCTGGACAAACTACCAGAGAGGGAGACTTCTACGACCCATGAGGCAACTCCTACATTAAACGGCCATTGTGGACAAAACATCCAGAGACAAAAGCCTGAGCGACTGCCTCCCTCTCACCCTTCTTTCATATCCAGAGGAGCTCCCCTCATGGACTGTAGATCAGGCCTGCCGTAACCTCGGCCCCAAACCTGAGCTGAGTTAGGGTTTTTGGATGTCTGTCTGCACAGCCATGGCCCACACAGCCTCCAGGCTGGGGTCTCTGGAGCCACACCACAGAACTGTGCCTGCTCTCTCCTAAGAAACTGCCCATTCCATTGGCCACAACTCTACAAAATAGTAGAAACCTCAAGGTCCCCAAGGACATCCCACTACCGCAAGCCGCACTGGACAAATAGGGGCATTATGACACAAGCTGAGCAACTACTACCTCCATGCAGACACACAGACAGATATCCGCAGAGACAGAAGATTGAACCAGACAGGCCCCTAGGCCCTATTATGAACTCTTGCTTTGGTGTCCAGGTATCACTCCTCAGAGGCCTGGGTTCGAAGACCAGCATACGGGGCTTTCCTGAGGCACCAGACAGAAGACCTCTCATCTCCACATGGGAAGCTTCCTTGTTGGAGTTGTGTCAAGCCCTTCGGGTTGGAGAATCCTGCCGAGTCCCTTAGCTACTGCCACATTCCAAGGTCTCCATGGCCACCAACCCACATTATGACTCATCCTCAGGAGAGTCCATTTAAACTCAGCCTTCTGGGTAGCTCACCCAAGAGCCCGCAGATTGAGCGTGCCTTGTCTCGACCAGGCAATGGGAAGGTGAGTTGGCGTGTCTCGGCATCCATGCTTAGGCCCCTGCTCTCGAGTCTTTCTGTATGGGGCATCAAGGGACCATCCAATAGTACTCGACTGTCCTGAAGAAGGAAACTTTGAAGTTTGGAGCAGCTCACAACTCCCAGCGTAGGGAAACCTCCCTGGCCTCATGACGCCCCCACCCCCTTCAGGAAGGGGCCGTCATGGACACAAAATCCAGCTTGAGGCAACATCTGATACTCGCCCTGACCTCACCTGCAGGAGATCTCGATTCAGCCTCTGCAGAGTGGGCCTGCCATGCTCTTGGCCCCAAAACTCGTGCTAGCTTGTGTTTTCAGACTTCCTTCCTCACAATCCTGGCCACACCCCTCCAGTTTGGCAATTCTGGAGACACAATGCAGCACTCTGCCTGCCCTCCAGAAGAAAAATGTTGCCCTATAGGGCTAACCGGAAACGCCAAATGAGTAACAACCTGCATGCCACGCGACCATACCCCAATTATACAGTCTAGCCTGTGCACTAAAGCCCTGTCTGACACAGCCTGAGGGCAGACCTCCAGTCCAACACCCAGAAAGCTGGCCGTACACAGAGCATATCACACCCACAATGGCTTTAGGCCATCATCTCTACCCAACCTCAGTTTTCACCTTCAGAACCTAGGCCTTATCTCCACTCACTGCTCAGGAGTGAACGTGATGCAAGAATCAGAACTTCTCCTTCGCCTTGGCAAGTAACCTAGTGGTTGGCATGTTGTCCATTGTTCATAGTAGGAGAAAGCAGCATGGACTATGAGGCCCCACCTATCCCTGAGGGCCACAATTTGCACAAACACACATTGTGACCCTCAGCGTGAGCCCTATACTCATGTAAAGCCTCTTAGTGACTGGAACAACAGCCCACATATGGGGCTTGACAAGCCCCTAGTCCCCCAATCTCAACCAGAGTTCGAGATGTCTAGTCACCCCTACTCAGGGCTCTACTCTGGAATCCGTATTTGGTGGAACACCTGAGGTAAAAAAAAAAAAAAATTCAGAAAGGACTCTTCCCATCCACAGAATGATCCCAACCCCTTGGGATCAGGCCAAATCACCAGAGAAAGAATTGTCCATGGCCCTTGAGGACACCCCGACATTCCACTGCCACCGTTGACACAAAATCCAGAGGCAAAAGCTTGAGCAAGCGCCACATACTCGCCCTTTGTTCATAGCACGGAAAATTCTCACGGTATGTAGATCGAGCCTTCATACATACATCCCCAAACCTAAGCTGAGTTTGTGTTTTCAGACTTCTGTCCGCACAGTCCTGGCCCACACACCGTCCAAGCTGGGGCCCCTGGAGACACACCTCAGGACTGTGGCTTCCCTCTCCAGGGGAATTCTGCCATTTCCATTGGCCACAACCCTATAGATTAGGAGAATCCTCCAAACTCCCCGAGGCCATCCCAATAGTGTTGGCTGCCCAGGACAAACAGGGATGATCTTTCACAAGTTAGGAAACTACCTCCACTCAGACCCAGAGACAGATATCCCCATAGAATAAGATTGAACTGGACAGGCACTTAGGCTCTAATCAGATCCATTGCTTTTGTTTCCAGGCATCTCTTCTCAGAGGCCTGGTTTCCAATACCAGAATACGGGGGATTACTGAGGCACTCATCAGAAAAATCTCATCTCCACATAGGAAATGTACTCTTTGGAGCTCTATAAAAACCTCTGTATAGGAGAATCTTTCAGGGCCCCGGATCAAGCGCCCCATTCCAAGGTCTCCATGGACTTAAACCCACATTATGATCTATTGTCGGGAGAGTCCATGTCAACTCAACCCCCTTGGTTTCTCCCCCAGGGCCTGCAGATCAAACCTGCCTTGTTGCTAGGAGACAACTAGAATGGGAGGCGGGCTGCCCAGGCATCCATCCTTAGAACCCTACTCTGGAGTCGTTCCACATGGGACATCCTAGAGCCATCCAACAGGTCTCAAGTGTCCCACAGAAGGAATCTTTGCAGTCTGGAGCATCTCACAACTCCCATTGTGGGAAAATCTACATGGCCTCTTGAGACGCTCCACTTTATAAAGGGGCCATCATGGACAGAAACTCCAACCTGAGCAAACGTCTGATATTCGCCCTGACTTCAGGTGCATGAGATCTTGATTCAGCTCTGCAGAGTGTGCCTTCTGTGCACTCACCCCCAAAACTAAGCCTAGCTTGTGTTCTCAGACTACCGTCCTCACACCCCTGCCCCAAAAGCCCTACAGATTGGCAATACTGGGGCCATAATGCAGCACACTGCCTGCCCTCCAGAAGAAAAACGTTGCCTTATGGAGCTACCTAGAAACCCGAATAAGGATCAACTGAACGCCACTCGACTGCACCCCAAATATGCAGTCTACCCTGTCTAATGCCTTGTCTGACACAGCATGAGCCCACACCTCCAGACCTACGCTAAACAGCTGGCCGCACACTGAGCTCATTGGACCCATCAGGTCCTTAGGTCTTCATCCCTTCCCACCTCAGTTTTCGGGTTTCAGAACCTAGACCTAAACTCCAAAGACTGTCCAGGGGTGAACGTGATGCAGAAATCACAACTCTTCCTTCGCCATGGCTGGAAACCTTGTGGTTGGCATATTCTCCAACGTTCAGTGTAGAAGAATCTAGCGTGGCCCATGAGGCACTTCCCATGCTTGAGGGCCTTGTTGGGCACAAATAGGCATTGTGAACCTCAGCATGAGACCTGTCCTCAAGGAAGGCCTCTCAGTGTCTGAGTCAAGAGCCCGCCTATTGGACTTGCCATGCCCCTAGGCCCCCAAACTTAAACAGAGGTGGGGATATCCAGTTGTCCCTCCCAAGGACTCTGCTCTGGAATCCCTCTTTTATTGGGACACTTGAGGTACATAAAATAAAATATAAAATAAAATAAAATAAAAAACAGAAAAGACTCCCGACATCCCACAGAAAGTACCCAAACTCTTGGGATCGGGTCAAATCCTCAGAGAAGGAAAGCCATCCACAACCCATGAGGCCACGCCAGCATTCCACCCACATTGTTGACACAAATCCAGAGACAAAACCTGAGCAAGAACCTCAAACTCACCCTTTTTCATATCCCTAAGTGTTATCACAGTCTGTGGATTGGGCGTGCCATACCTATGCCCCAATCCTCAGCAGAGTTTGTGTTTTCAGACTTTTGTCCCCACAGGCCTGGCCCACACAGCCTCAAGGCTGGGCCCCTAGAGCCAAACTCAGAACTGTGCCTGCCCTCTCCAGGGGATTTCTGCCCATTCCTTTGGCCACAACCCTATAGATTAGGAGAAACTCCAAAGTCCTGAAGCCATCCCAATATTATAGGCTGCCCAGGACAAACAGGGGCGATCTGACACAAGCTGAGCAACTACATCCCCTCAGATCCTTAGACACGTATCCTCAGGAAAGAGATTGAACCGGACAGGCACCTATGCCCTAATCATCTCGATTGCTTTTGTTTCCAGTCATCTCTCCTCAGAGGCCTGGTTTCCAATACCAGCATATGGAAGATTCCTTAGGCACTCATCAAAACAATTCTCTTCTATACATAGGAAACGTACTCTTTAGAGCCCTACAAAACCTCCGGTTATGAACATCCCTCAAGGCCCCGGATCAAGCACCCCATTCCAAGGTCTACATGGACACAAATGCACATTATGACCCATCCTCAAATCACCCATTTCAACACACCCGCCTCGGTTGCTCCCCTAGATCCAGCAGATCGAACTTGCCTTGGCGCTATGAGACACCTTGAATGGGAGGCAGGCTACCCAGGCATCCATCCTTAGAACCCTGCTCTGAATAACTTCCTTACGGGATGTCCTGGAGCCATCCAACAGGTCTCGACTATCCCACAGAAGGAATCATTGCGGTTTGGAGCATCTCATCCATCGTGGGAAAACCTCCATGTCCTCGTGACACCGTCCCCTTCATGAAGGGGCCGTCATGGACAGAAACTCCGACGTAAGCCAACGTCTGATCCTAGCTCTGTCTTCAGGCATACGGGATCTCGAATCATCTCTGCAGAGGGTGCCTGCCGTCCCCTCACCCCGAAATCTAAGTCTGGCTTGTGTTCTCAGAAATCTTTTCTCACACTCCTGGCCCACAAGCCTTCCAGTTTGGGAATTCTGGAGCCACTATGTGGCACTGTGTCTTCCCTCCAGAAGAAAAACTTTGCCCTCTGGGGCTACCCAGTAACCACAAATGAGTACCATCCTGCACGAAACTCGACTGCACCCCAATGATACAGTCTAGCCAGGGCACTAATTCCCTGTCTGCCACAGCCTGAGCCTGCACCTCCCAACCCACACTCAACAGCTGGCCGAACACTGAGCACATCAGACACACCATGGCCTTAGGTCTTCATCTCTTCCAACCTCAGTTTTCAGGCTTCAGAACCTAGACCATAAATCCAATCACAGTCCAGGAGTGAAAGTTTTGCAGAAATTAGAACTCCATCTTCCCCATGGCCAGAAAACTTGTGGTTGCCATATTGTGCAACGTTCAGTGTAGGAGAAACCAGCATGGTACATTAGGCCACGTCCTGACATGAGGGGCTCCTTGGGCACAAAAACAGATTGTGAAACTCAGTGTGAGACCTATCCTCAAGGAAGGCCTCTCAGTGTCTGGACCAAGAGCCCACATATGGGGATTGCCATGTTCTTAAGTCCCAATGTTAACCAGAGGTCTGGTTGTCCAGTTGCCCCAACCCACGACTCTGCTCTGGAATCCCTATTTTGGTGGGCCATCTGAGGTAAAAATAAATAAATAAATAAATAAATAAACCAGAAAGGCCTCCTCCCTTACCACAGAATGACCCCAAACTCTTGGGATCAGGTCAAATCCCCAGAAAAGGAGCCTCATCGATGGCCCATGAGGACACCCCGACATTCCATGGCAATCGGTGACACATTTCCAGAAAAAAAAAAAAAAAGCATGAGCAAGCACCTCACATTCGCCCTTTGTTCATATCCCGAAGAGTTCTCCTCATGGTCTATAGATCGGGCCGGCCATACCTACATCCCCCAACCTAAGTGGAGTTTGTGTTTTCAGACTTTTGTCCAAATAGCCCTGGACCACACACGCTCCACACTTGGGTCCCTGGAGCCACACCTCAGGACTGTGCTTCCCTTTCAGGGAATTCTTCCCATTCCATTGGCAACAACCTTGCAAATGAGGAAAAACCTCCAAAGTCACCGAGGCCATCCCAATAGTGTAGGCCGCCCAGGACAAACAGGGGTGATCTCAAACCAGCTGAGCAACTACCTCCACTCAGACAACATATGTCCCCAGAAAAGAATATTGAATCGGACAGGCCCCTAGGCCCTAATCAGATCCATTGCTTTGGTTTCCAGGCATCTCTCCTCAGAGGCCTCGTTTCCAATACCAGCATATGGTGGTTTCCTGAGGCACCATTAAGAACAAATCTCGTCTCCCCATGGAAAACTTGCTCATTGGAGCTTTGTCATAACCTCTGGTTAGGAGAATCCTTCAGGGCCCTGGTGCCACTGTGAGTCTCCATGGACTCAAACCAACATTAAGACCATCCTCAGGAAAGTCCATTTCAACTCAGCATCCTCTGTTGCTACCCCAAGACAGCAGATCAAACGTTTTTTGTTGCTAGGAGACAATTGGAATGTGAGGCTGGCTGCCCAGGCATCCATACTTAGAACCCTGTTCTGGAAAAATACCTTATAAGACGTCCTGGAGCCATCCAACAAATCTTAATTGTCCCACAGAAGGAATCCTTGCGGTTTGGAGCATCTCACAACTCCAATAGTGGGAAAACCCCCATGGCCTCATAATGCCCCCCCTTCCTGAAGGGGCCCACATGGACAGAAACTCAAACCTGAGCCAAAGTCTGAACCTCGACCTGACTTCAGACGCATGAGATCTCAATTCAGCTCTGCAGAGTGTGCCTGCCATGTCCTTGCCCCGAAACCTAAGCCTAGCTTGTGTTCTCAGACTTCCGTCCTCACTCTCCTGGCCCACAAGCCCTCCAGTTTGGGAATTCCGAAGCCACAATGCAGCACTCTGCCTGCCCTCCAGAAGAAAAACTTTGCCCTATGCTGCTAATAAGAAACCCCAAATGATTTTCTAATGCATGCCACTCGATTGTAAAGCAATTATACAGCCCACCCTGTATTCTAAAGCCCTGTCTGGCACAGCCTGAGACAAGACATCCCAAACGACACCCAGACAGCTGGCCCCAACCTGGACACATAGGACCCGATATGGCTGTAGGTCGTCATCTCTTCCCAACCTCGGTTTTCAGGCTTCAGAACCTAGACCTTTTCTCCAATCACAGCCCAGGGGTGAACGTGATGCAGAAATTAGAATTCCTCCTTCCCCATGGCCAGAAACCTTGTGGTTGGCATGTTGTCCAACGTTCAATGTGGGAAAACCTGCATTGTCCGAAAGGCCACGCCAGTGCTTGAGGGCCGCCTAGGGCACAGACATGCATTGTGACCTGCAGCGTGAGTCCCGTATTAAAGTAACGCCTCTCAGTGGCTGGACCAAGATCCTGCATATGGGGCTTGTCATATCCATAGGCCCCCAGGCTTAACCAGAGGGCGAGTATTCCAGTTGTCAGTACCCACTGCTATGCTCTAGAATCCCTCTACTGGGGGGACACATGAAGCAGAAAACAGGACACTTCCCTTCCCACAGAATGACCCCAAACTCTTGGGGGCTGGACAAACTACCAGAGAGGGAGACTTCTACGACCCATGAGGCAACTCCTACATTAAACGGCCATTGTGGACAAAACATCCAGAGACAAAAGCCTGAGCGACTGCCTCCCTCTCACCCTTCTTTCATATCCAGAGGAGCTCCCCTCATGGACTGTAGATCAGGCCTGCCGTAACCTCGGCCCCAAACCTGAGCTGAGTTAGGGTTTTTGGATGTCTGTCTGCACAGCCATGGCCCACACAGCCTCCAGGCTGGGGTCTCTGGAGCCACACCACAGAACTGTGCCTGCTCTCTCCTAAGAAACTGCCCATTCCATTGGCCACAACTCTACAAAATAGTAGAAACCTCAAGGTCCCCAAGGACATCCCACTACCGCAAGCCGCACTGGACAAATAGGGGCATTATGACACAAGCTGAGCAACTACTACCTCCATGCAGACACACAGACAGATATCCGCAGAGACAGAAGATTGAACTAGCCAGGCCCCTAGGCCCTATTATGAACTCTTGCTTTGGTGTCCAGGTATCACTCCTCAGAGGCCTGGGTTCGAAGACCAGCATACGGGGCTTTCCTGAGGCATCAGACAGAAGACCTCTCATCTCCACATGGGAAGCTTCCTTGTTGGAGTTGTGTCAAGCCCTTCGGGTTGGAGAATCCTGCCGAGTCCCTTAGCTACTGCCACATTCCAAGGTCTCCATGGCCACCAACCCACATTATGACTCATCCTCAGGAGAGTCCATTTAAACTCAGCCTTCTGGGTAGCTCACCCAAGAGCCCGCAGATTGAGCGTGCCTTGTCTCGACCAGGCAATGGGAAGGTGAGTTGGCGTGTCTCGGCATCCATGCTTAGGCCCCTGCTCTCGAGTCTTTCTGTATGGGGCATCAAGGGACCATCCAATATTACTCGACTGTCCTGAAGATGGAAACTTTGAAGTTTGGAGCAGCTCACAACTCCCAGCGTAGGGAAACCTCCCTGGCCTCATGACGCCCCCACCCCCTTCAGGAAGGGGCCGTCATGGACACAAACTCCAGCTTGAGGCAACATCTGATACTCGCCCTGACCTCACCTGCAGGAGATCTCGATTCAGCCTCTGCAGAGTGGGCCTGCCATGCTCTTGGCCCCAAAACTCGTGCTAGCTTGTGTTTTCAGACTTCCTTCCTCACAATCCTGGCCACACCCCTCCAGTTTGGCAATTCTGGAGACACAATGCAGCACTCTGCCTGCCCTCCAGAAGAAAAATGTTGCCCTATAGGGCTAACCGGAAATGCCAAATGAGTAACAACCTGCATGCCACACGACCATACCCCAATTATACAGTCTAGCCTGTGCACTAAAGCCCTGTCTGACACAGCCTGAGGGCAGACCTCCAGTCCAACACCCAGAAAGCTGGCCGTACACAGAGCATATCACACCCACAATGGCTTTAGGCCATCATCTCTACCCAACCTCAGTTTTCACCTTCAGAACCTAGGCCTTATCTCCACTCACTGCTCAGGAGTGAACGTGATGCAAGAATCAGAACTTCTCCTTCGCCTTGGCAAGTAACCTAGTGGTTGGCATGTTGTCCATTGTTCATAGTAGGAGAAAGCAGCATGGACTATGAGGCCCCACCTATCCCTGAGGGCCACAATTTGCACAAACACACATTGTGACCCTCAGCGTGAGCCCTATCCTCATGTAAAGCCTCTTAGTGACTGGAACAACAGCCCACATATGGGGCTTGACAAGCCCCTAGTCCCCCAATCTCAACCAGAGTTCGAGATGTCTAGTCACCCCTACTCAGGGCTCTACTCTGGAATCCCTATTTGGTGGAACACCTGAGGTAAAAAAAAAAAAATACAGAAAGGACTCTTCCCATCCACAGAATGATCCCAACCCCTTGGGATCAGGCCAAATCACCAGAGAAAGAATTGTCCATGGCCCTTGAGGACACCCCGACATTCCACGGCCACCGTTGACACAAAATCCAGAGACAAAAGCTTGAGCAAGCGCCACATACTCGCCCTTTGTTCATAGCACGGAAAATTCTCACGGTCTGTAGATCGAGCCTTCATACATACATCCCCAAACCTAAGCTGAGTTTGTGTTTTCAGACTTCTGTCCGCACAGTCCTGGCCCACACACCGTCCAAGCTGGGGCCCCTGGAGACACACCTCAGGACTGTGGCTTCCCTCTCCAGGGGAATTCTGCCATTTCCATTGGCCACAACCCTATAGATTAGGAGAATCCTCCAAACTCCCCGAGGCCATCCCAATAGTGTTGGCTGCCCAGGACAAACAGGGATGATCTTTCACAAGTTAGGAAACTACCTCCACTCAGACCCAGAGACAGATATCCCCATAGAATAAGATTGAACTGGACAGGCACTTAGGCTCTAATCAGATCCATTGCTTTTGTTTCCAGGAATCTCTCCTCAGAGGCCTGGTTTCCAATACCAGAATACGGGGGATTACTGAGGCACTCATCAGAAAAATCTCATCTCCACATAGGAAATGTACTCTTTGGAGCTCTATAAAAACCTCTGTTTAGGAGAATCTTTCAGGGCCCCGGATCAAGCGCCCCATTCCAAGGTCTCCATGGACTTAAACCCACATTATGATCTATTGTCTGGAGAGTCCATGTCAACTCAACCCCCTTGGTTTCTCCCCCAGGGCCTGCAGATCAAACCTGCCTTGTTGCTAGGAGACAACTAGAATGGGAGGCGGGCTGCCCAGGCATCCATCCTTAGAACCCTACTCTGGAGTCGTTCCACATGGGACATCCTAGAGCCATCCAACAGGTCTCAAGTGTCCCACAGAAGGAATCTTTGCAGTCTGGAGCATCTCACAACTCCCATTGTGGGAAAATCTACATGGCCTCTTGAGACGCTCCACTTTATAAAGGGGCCATCATGGACAGAAACTCCAACCTGAGCAAACGTCTGATATTCGCCCTGACTTCAGGTGCATGAGATCTTGATTCAGCTCTGCAGAGTGTGCCTTCTGTGCACTCACCCCCAAAACTAAGCCTAGCTTGTGTTCTCAGACTACCGTCCTCACACCCCTGCCCCAAAAGCCCTACAGATTGGCAATACTGGGGCCATATTTCAGCACACTGCCTGCCCTCCAGAAGAAAAACGTTGCCTTATGGAGCTACCTAGAAACCCGAATAAGGATCAACTGAACGCCACTCGACTGCACCCCAAATATGCAGTCTACACTGTCTAATGCCTTGTCTGACACAGCATGAGCCCACACCTCCAGACCTACGCTCAACAGCTGGCCGCACACTGAGCTCATTGGACCCATCAGGTCCTTAGGTCTTCATCCCTTCCCAACCTCAGTTTTCGGGTTTCAGAACCTAGACCTAAACTCCAAACACTGTCCAGGGGTGAACGTGATGCAGAAATCACAACTCTTCCTTCGCCATGGCTGGAAACCTTGTGGTTGGCATATTCTCCAACGTTCAGTGTAGGAGAATCCAGCGTGGCCCATGAGGCACTTCCCATGCTTGAGGGCCTTGTTGGGCACAAATAGGCATTGTGACCCTCAGCATGAGCCCTGTCCTCAAGGAAGGCCTCTCAGTGTCTGAATCAAGAGCCCGCCTATTGGACTTGACATGCCCCTAGGCCCCCAAACTTAAACAGAGGTGGGGATATCCAGTTGTCCCTCCCAAGGACTCTGCTCTGGAATCCCTCTTTTATTGGGACACTTGAGGTACATAAAATAAAATATAAAATAAAATAAAATAAAATAAAAAAACAGAAAAGACTCCCCCCATCCCACAGAATGTACCCAAACTCTTGGGATCGGGTCAAATCCTCAGAGAAGGAAAGCCATCCACAACCCATGAGGCCACGCCAGCATTCCACCCACATTGTTGACACAAATCCAGAGACAAAACCTGAGCAAGCACCTCAAACTCACCCTTTTTCATATCCCTAAGTGTTATCACGGTCTGTAGATTGGGTGTGCCATACCTATGTCCCCAATCCTAAGCGGAGTTTGTGTTTTCAGACTTTTGTCCCCACAGGCCTGGCCCACACAGCCTCAAGGCTGGGCCCCTAGAGCCAAACTCAGAACTGTGCTTGCCCTCTCCAGGGGATTTCTGCCCATTCCATTGGCCACAACCCTATAGATTAGGAGAAACTCCAAAGTCCTGAGGCCATCCCAATATAATAGGCTGCCCAGGACAAACAGGGGCGATCTGACACAAGCTGAGCAACTACATGCCCTCAGATCCTTAGACACGTATCCGCAGGAAAGAGATTGAACCGGACAGGCACCTAGGACCTAATCATCTCGATTGCTTTTGTTTCCAGTCATCTCTCCTCAGAGTCCTGGTTTCCAATACCAGCATATGGGAGATTCCTTAGGCACTCATCAAAACAATTCTCTTCTCTACATAGGAAACGTACTCTTTAGAGGCCATCAAAACCTCCGGTTATGAACATCCCTCAAGGCCCCGGATCAAGCACCCCATTCCAAGGTCTACATCGACACAAATGCACATTATGACCCATCCTCAACTCACCCATTTCAACACACCCGCCTCGGTTGCTCCCCTAGATCCAGCAGTCGAACTTGCCTTGGCGCTATGAGACACCTGGAATGGGAGGCAGGCTGCCCAGGCATCCATCCTTAGAAGCCTGCTCTGGATAACTTCCTTATGGGATGTCCTGGAGCCATCCCACAGGTCTCGACTGTCCCACAGAAGGAATCATTGCGGTTTGGAGCATCTCACAATTCCCATCGTGGGAAAACCTCCATGTCCTCGCGACTCCGTCCCCTTCATGAAGGGGCCGTCATGGACAGAAACTCCGACGTAAGCCAACGTCTGATCCTAGCTCTGTCTTCAGGCATACGGGATCTCGAATCATCTCTGCAGAGGGTGCCTGCCGTCCCCTCACCCCGAAATCTAAGTCTGGCTTGTGTTCTCAGAATTCTTTTCTCACACTCCTGGCCCACAAGCCTTCCAGTTTGGGAATTCTGGAGCCACTATGTGGCACTGTGTCTTCCCTCCAGAAGAAAAACGTTGCCCTCTGGGGCTACCCAGTAACCACAAATGAGTACCATCCTGCACGAAACTCGACTGCACCCCAATGATACAGTCTAGCCTGGGCACTAATTCCCTGTCTGTCACAGCCTGAGCCTGCACCTCCCAATCCACACTCAACAGCTGGCCGAACACTGAGCACATCAGCCACACCATGGCCTTAGGTCTTCATCTCTTCCCAACCTCAGTTTTCAGGCTTCAGAACCTAGACCTTAAATCCAATCACAGTCCAGGAGTGAAAGTGTTGCAGAAATTAGAACTCCTTCTTCCCCATGGCCTTTAAACTTGTGGTTACCATATTGTCCAATGTTCCATGTAGGAGAAACCAGATTGGTACATTAGGCCACGCCCTGACTTGAGGGGATCCTTGGGCACAAAAACACATTGTGAAACTCAGTGTGAGACCTATCCTCAAGGAAGGCCTCTCAGTGTCTGGACCAAGAGCCCACATATGGGGATTGCCATGTTCTTAGGTCCCAATGTTAACCAGAGGTCTGGTTGTCCAGTCGCCCCTCCCCAGGACTCTGCTCTGGAATCCCTCTTTTGGTGGTCCACCTTAGGTAAAAAAAAATAATAATAATAAAAAAATAAACAAAAAACAAGAAAGGCCTCCTCCCTTCCCACAGAATGACCCCAAACTCTTGGTATCGGGTCAAATCCCCAGAAAAGGAGCCTCATCGATGGCCCATGAGGACACCCCGACATTCCATGGCAATCGGTGACACATTTCCAGAAAAAAAAAAAAAAAAAGCATGAGCAAGCACCTCACATTCGCCCTTTGTTCATATCCCGAAGAGTTCTCCTCATGGTCTATAGATCGGGCAGGCCATACCTACATCCCCCAACCTAAGTGGAGTTTGTGTTTTCAGACTTTTGTCCAAATAGCCCTGGACCACACACGCTCCACACTTGGGTCCCTGGAGCCACACCTCAGGACTGTGCTTCCCTTTCAGGGAATTCTTCCCATTCCATTGGCCACAACCTTGCAAATGAGGAAAAACCTCCAAACTCACCGAGGCCATCCCAATAGTGTAGGCCGCCCAGGACAAACAGGGGTGATCTCAAACCAGCTGAGCAACTACCTCCACTCAGACAACAGATGTCCCCAGAAAAGAATATTGAATCGGACAGGCCCCTAGGCCCTAATCAGATCCATTGCTTTGGTTTCCAGGCATCTCTCCTCAGAGGCCTCGTTTCCAATACCAGCATATGGTGGTTTCCTGAGGCACCATTAAGAACAAATCTCGTCTCCCCATGGAAAACTTGCTCATTGGAGCTTTGTCATAACCTCTGGTTAGGAGAATCCTTCAGGGCCCTGGTGCCACTGTGAGTCTCCATGGACTCAAACCAACATTAAGACCATCCTCAGGAAAGTCCATTTCAACTCAGCATCCTCTGTTGCTACCCCAAGACAGCAGATCAAACGTTTTTTGTTGCTAGGAGACAATTGGAATGTGAGGCTGGCTGCCCAGGCATCCATACTTAGAACCCTGTTCTGGAAAAATACCTTATAAGACGTCCTGGAGCCATCCAACAAATCTTAATTGTCCCACAGAAGGAATCCTTGCGGTTTGGAGCATCTCACAACTCCAATAGTGGGAAAACCCCCATGGCCTCATAATGCCCCCCCTTCCTGAAGGGGCCCACATGGACAGAAACTCAAACCTGAGCCAAAGTCTGAACCTCGACCTGACTTCAGACGCATGAGATCTCAATTCAGCTCTGCAGAGTGTGCCTGCCATGTCCTTGCCCCGAAACCTAAGCCTAGCTTGTGTTCTCAGACTTCCGTCCTCACTCTCCTGGCCCACAAGCCCTCCAGTTTGGGAATTCCGAAGCCACAATGCAGCACTCTGCCTGCCCACCAGAAGAAAAACTTTGCCCTATGCTGCTAATAAGAAACCCCAAATGATTTTCTAATGCATGCCACTCGATTGTAAAGCAATTATACAGCCCACCCTGTATTCTAATGCCCTGTCTGGCACAGCCTGAGACAAGACATCCCAAACGACACCCAGACAGCTGGCCCCAACCTGGACACATAGGACCCGCTATGGCTGTAGGTCGTCATCTCTTCCCAACCTCGGTTTTCAGGCTTCAGAACCTAGAACTTTTCTCCAATCACTGCCCAGGGGTGAACGTGATGCAGAAATTAGAATTCCTCCTTCCCCATGGCCAGAAACCTTGTGGTTGGCATGTTGTCCAACGTTCAATGTGGGAAAACCTGCATTGTCCGAAAGGCCACGCCAGTGCTTGAGGGCCGCCTAGGGCACAGACATGCATTGTGACCTGCAGCGTGAGTCCCGTATTAAAGTAACGCCTCTCAGTGGCTGGACCAAGATCCTGCATATGGGGCTTGTCATATCCATAGGCCCCCAGGCTTAACCAGAGGGCGAGTATTCCAGTTGTCAGTACCCACTGCTATGCTCTAGAATCCCTCTACTGGGGGGACACATGAAGCAGAAAACAGGACACTTCCCTTCCCACAGAATGACCCCAAACTCTTGGGGGCTGGACAAACTACCAGAGAGGGAGACTTCTACGACCCATGAGGCAACTCCTACATTAAACGGCCATTGTGGACAAAACATCCAGAGACAAAAGCCTGAGCGACTGCCTCCCTCTCACCCTTCTTTCATATCCAGAGGAGCTCCCCTCATGGACTGTAGATCAGGCCTGCCGTAACCTCGGCCCCAAACCTGAGCTGAGTTAGGGTTTTTGGATGTCTGTCTGCACAGCCATGGCCCACACAGCCTCCAGGCTGGGGTCTCTGGAGCCACACCACAGAACTGTGCCTGCTCTCTCCTAAGAAACTGCCCATTCCATTGGCCACAACTCTACAAAATAGTAGAAACCTCAAGGTCCCCAAGGACATCCCACTACCGCAAGCCGCACTGGACAAATAGGGGCATTATGACACAAGCTGAGCAACTACTACCTCCATGCAGACACACAGACAGATATCCGCAGAGACAGAAGATTGAACTAGCCAGGCCCCTAGGCCCTATTATGAACTCTTGCTTTGGTGTCCAGGTATCACTCCTCAGAGGCCTGGGTTCGAAGACCAGCATACGGGGCTTTCCTGAGGCATCAGACAGAAGACCTCTCATCTCCACATGGGAAGCTTCCTTGTTGGAGTTGTGTCAAGCCCTTCGGGTTGGAGAATCCTGCAGAGTCCCTTAGCTACTGCCACATTCCAAGGTCTCCATGGCCACCAACCCACATTATGACTCATCCTCAGGAGAGTCCATTTAAACTCAGCCTTCTGGGTAGCTCACCCAAGAGCCCGCAGATTGAGCGTGCCTTGTCTCGACCAGGCAATGGGAAGGTGAGTTGGCGTGTCTCGGCATCCATGCTTAGGCCCCTGCTCTCGAGTCTTTCTGTATGGGGCATCAAGGGACCATCCAATATTACTCGACTGTCCTGAAGATGGAAACTTTGAAGTTTGGAGCAGCTCACAACTTCCAGCGTAGGGAAACCTCCCTGGCCTCATGACGCCCCCACCCCCTTCAGGAAGGGGCCGTCATGGACACAAACTCCAGCTTGAGGCAACATCTGATACTCGCCCTGACCTCACCTGCAGGAGATCTCGATTCAGCCTCTGCAGAGTGGGCCTGCCATGCTCTTGGCCCCAAAACTCGTGCTAGCTTGTGTTTTCAGACTTCCTTCCTCACAATCCTGGCCACACCCCTCCAGTTTGGCAATTCTGGAGACACAATGCAGCACTCTGCCTGCCCTCCAGAAGAAAAATGTTGCCCTATAGGGCTAACCGGAAACGCCAAATGAGTAACAACCTGCATGCCACGCGACCATACCCCAATTATACAGTCTAGCCTGTGCACTAAAGCCCTGTCTGACACAGCCTGAGGGCAGACCTCCAGTCCAACACCCAGAAAGCTGGCCGTACACAGAGCATATCACACCCACAATGGCTTTAGGCCATCATCTCTACCCAACCTCAGTTTTCACCTTCAGAACCTAGGCCTTATCTCCACTCACTGCTCAGGAGTGAACGTGATGCAAGAATCAGAACTTCTCCTTCGCCTTGGCAAGTAACCTAGTGGTTGGCATGTTGTCCATTGTTCATAGTAGGAGAAAGCAGCATGGACTATGAGGCCCCACCTATCCCTGAGGGCCACAATTTGCACAAACACACATTGTGACCCTCAGCGTGAGCCCTATCCTCATGTAAAGCCTCTTAGTGACTGGAACAACAGCCCACATATGGGGCTTGACAAGCCCCTAGTCCCCCAATCTCAACCAGAGTTCGAGATGTCTAGTCACCCCTACTCAGGGCTCTACTCTGGAATCCCTATTTGGTGGAACACTTGAGGTAAAAAAAAAAAATACAGAAAGGACTCTTCCCATCCACAGAATGATCCCAACCCCTTGGGATCAGGCCAAATCACCAGAGAAAGAATTGTCCATGGCCCTTGAGGACACCCCGACATTCCACGGCCACCGTTGACACAAAATCCAGAGACAAAAGCTTGATCAAGCGCCACATACTCGCCCTTTGTTCATAGCACGGAAAATTCTCACGGTCTGTAGATCGAGCCTTCATACATACATCCCCAAACCTAAGCTGAGTTTGTGTTTTCAGACTTCTGTCCCCACAGTCCTGGCCCACACACCGTCCAAGCTGGGGCCCCTGGAGACACACCTCAGGACTGTGGCTTCCCTCTCCAGGGGAATTCTGCCATTTCCATTGGCCACAACCCTATAGATTAGGAGAATCCTCCAAACTCCCCGAGGCCATCCCAATAGTGTTGGCTGCCCAGGACAAACAGGGATGATCTTTCACAAGTTAGGAAACTACCTCCACTCAGACCCAGAGACAGATATCCCCATAGAATAAGATTGAACTGGACAGGCACTTAGGCTCTAATCAGATCCATTGCTTTTGTTTCCAGGCATCTCTCCTCAGAGGCCTGGTTTCCAATACCAGAATACGGGGGATTACTGAGGCACTCATCAAAAAAATCTCATCTCCACATAGGAAATGTACTCTTTGGAGCTCTATAAAAACCTCTGTTTAGGAGAATCTTTCAGGGCCCCGGATCAAGCGCCCCATTCCAAGGTCTCCATGGACTTAAACCCACATTATGATCTATTGTCTGGAGAGTCCATGTCAACTCAACCCCCTTGGTTTCTCCCCCAGGGCCTGCAGATCAAACCTGCCTTGTTGCTCGGAGACAACTAGAATGGGAGGCGGGCTGCCCAGGCATCCATCCTTAGAACCCTACTCTGGAGTCGTTCCACATGGGACATCCTAGAGCCATCCAACAGGTCTCAAGTGTCCCACAGAAGGAATCTTTGCAGTCTGGAGCATCTCACAACTCCCATTGTGGGAAAATCTACATGGCCTCTTGAGACGCTCCACTTTATAAAGGGGCCATCATGGACAGAAACTCCAACCTGAGCAAACGTCTGATATTCGCCCTGACTTCAGGTGCATGAGATCTTGATTCAGCTCTGCAGAGTGTGCCTTCTGTGCACTCACCCCCAAAACTAAGCCTAGCTTGTGTTCTCAGACTACCGTCCTCACACCCCTGCCCCAAAAGCCCTACAGATTGGCAATACTGGGGCCATAATGCAGCACACTGCCTGCCCTCCAGAAGAAAAACGTTGCCTTATGGAGCTACCTAGAAACCCGAATAAGGATCAACTGAACGCCACTCGACTGCACCCCAAATATGCAGTCTACACTGTCTAATGCCTTGTCTGACACAGCATGAGCCCACACCTCCAGACCTACGCTCAACAGCTGGCCGCACACTGAGCTCATTGGACCCATCAGGTCCTTAGGTCTTCATCCCTTCCCAACCTCAGTTTTCGGGTTTCAGAACCTAGACCTAAACTCCAAAGACTGTCCAGGGGTGAACGTGATGCAGAAATCACAACTCTTCCTTCGCCATGGCTGGAAACCTTGTGGTTGGCATATTCTCCAACGTTCAGTGTAGGAGAATCCAGCGTGGCCCATGAGGCACTTCCCATGCTTGAGGGCCTTGTTGGGCACAAATAGGCATTGTGACCCTCAGCATGAGCCCTGTCCTCAAGGAAGGCCTCTCAGTGTCTGAATCAAGAGCCTGCCTATTGGACTTGCCATGCCCCTAGGCCCCCAAACATAAACAGAGGTGGGGATATCCAGTTGTCCCTCCCAAGGACTCTGCTCTGGAATCCCTCTTTTATTGGGACACTTGAGGTACATAAAATAAAATATAAAATAAAATAAAATAAAAAACAGAAAAGACTCCCCCCATCCCACAGAATGTACCCAAACTCTTGGGATCGGGTCAAATCCTCAGAGAAGGAAAGCCATCCACAACCCATGAGGCCACGCCAGCATTCCACCCACATTGTTGACACAAATCCAGAGACAAAACCTGAGCAAGCACCTCAAACTCACCCTTTTTCATATCCCTAAGTGTTATCACGGTCTGTAGATTGGGTGTGCCATACCTATGTCCCCAAACCTAAGCGGAGTTTGTGTTTTCAGACTTTTGTCCCCACAGGCCTGGCCCACACAGCCTCAAGGCTGGGCCCCTAGAGCCAAACTCAGAACTGTGCTTGCCCTCTCCAGGGGATTTCTGCCCATTCCATTGGCCACAACCCTATAGATTAGGAGAAACTCCAAAGTCCTGAGGCCATCCCAATATAATAGGCTGCCCAGGACAAACAGGGGCGATCTGACACAAGCTGAGCAACTACATGCCCTCAGATCCTTAGACACGTATCCGCAGGAAAGAGATTGAACCGGACAGGCACCTAGGACCTAATCATCTCGATTGCTTTTGTTTCCAGTCATCTCTCCTCAGAGTCCTGGTTTCCAATACCAGCATATGGGAGATTCCTTAGGCACTCATCAAAACAATTCTCTTCTCTACATAGGAAACGTACTCTTTAGAGGCCATCAAAACCTCCGGTTATGAACATCCCTCAAGGCCCCGGATCAAGCACCCCATTCCAAGGTCTACATCGACACAAATGCACATTATGACCCATCCTCAACTCACCCATTTCAACACACCCGCCTCGGTTGCTCCCCTAGATCCAGCAGTCGAACTTGCCTTGGCGCTATGAGACACCTGGAATGGGAGGCAGGCTGCCCAGGCATCCATCCTTAGAAGCCTGCTCTGGATAACTTCCTTATGGGATGTCCTGGAGCCATCCCACAGGTCTCGACTGTCCCACAGAAGGAATCATTGCGGTTTGGAGCATCTCACAATTCCCATCGTGGGAAAACCTCCATGTCCTCTCGACACCGTCCCCTTCATGAAGGGGCCGTCATGGACAGAAACTCCGACGTAAGCCAACGTCTGATCCTAGCTCTGTCTTCAGGCATACGGGATCTCGAATCATCTCTGCAGAGGGTGCCTGCCATCCCCTCACCCCGAAATCTAAGTCTGCTTGTGTTTTAAGAATTCTTTTCTCACACTCCTGGCCCACAAGCCTTCCAGTTTGGGAATTCTGGAGCCACTATGTGGCACTGTGTCTTCCCTCCAGAAGAAAAACGTTGCCCTCTGGGGCTACCCAGTAACCACAAATGAGTACCATCCTGCACGAAACTCGACTGCACCCCAATGATACAGTCTAGCCTGGGCACTAATTCCCTGTCTGTCACAGCCTGAGCCTGCACCTCCCAATCCACACTCAACAGCTGGCCGAACACTGAGCACATAAGACACACCATGGCCTTAGGTCTTCATCTCTTCCCAACCTCAGTTTTCAGGCTTCAGAACCTAGACCTTAAATCCAATCACAGTCCAGGAGTGAAACTGTTGCAGAAATTAGAACTCCTTCTTCCCCATGGCCATTAAACTTGTGGTTACCATATTGTCCAACGTTCTGTGTAGGAGAAACCAGCATGGTACATTAGGCCACGCCCTTACTTGAGGGGCTCCTTGGGCACAAAAACACATTGTGAAACTCAGTGTGAGACCTATCCTCAAGGAAGGCCTCTCAGTGTCTGGACCAAGAGCCCACATATGGGGCTTGCCATGTTCTTAGGTCCCAATGTTAACCAGAGGTCTGGTTGTCCAGTCGCCCCTCCCCAGGACTCTGCTCTGGAATCCCTATTTTGGTGGGCCACCTGAGGTAAAAAAATAAATAAATAAATAAACAAAAAAACCAGAAAGGCCTCCTGCCTTACCACAGAATGACCCCAAACTCTTGGGATCAGGTCAAATCCCCAGAAAAGGAGCCTCATCGATGGCCCATGAGGACACCCCGACATTCCATGGCAATCGGTGACACATTTCCAGAAAAAAAAAAAAAAAAGCATGAGCAAGCACCTCACATTCGCCCTTTGTTCATATCCCGAAGAGTTCTCCTCACGGTCTATAGATCGGGCCGGCCATACCTACATCCCCCAACCTAAGTGGAGTTTGTGTTTTCAGACTTTTGTCCAAATAGCCCTGGACCACACACGCTCCACACTTGGGTCCCTGGAGCCACACCTCAGGACTGTGCTTCCCTTTCAAGGGAATTCTTCCCATTCCATTGGCCACAACCTTGCAAATTAGGAAAAACCTCCAAAGTCACAGAGGCCATCCCAATAGTGTAGGCCGCCCAGGACAAACAGGGGTGATCTCAAACCAGCTGAGCAACTACCTCCAATCAGACAACAGATTTCCCCAGAAAAGAATATTGAACCGGACAGGCCCCTAGGCCCTAATCAGATCCATTGCTTTGGTTTCCAGGCATCTCTCCTCAGAGGCCTCGTTTCCAATACCAGCATATGGTGGTTTCCTGAGGTACCATTAAGAACAAATCTCGTCTCCCCATGGAAAACTTGCTCACTGGAGCTTTGTCATAACCTCTGGTTAGGAGAATCCTTCAGGGCCCTGGTGCCACTGCCCCATACCAAGGTCTCCATGGACTCAAACCAACGTTAAGACCATTCTCAGGAAAGTCCATTTCAACTCAGCCCCCTCTGTTGCTACCCCAGGACAGCAGATCAAACGTTTTTTGTTGCTAGGAGACAATTGGAATGTGAGGCTGGCTGCCCAGGCATCCATACTTAGAACCCTGTTCTGGAAAAATACCTTATAAGACGTCCTGGAGCCATCCAACAAATCTTAATTGTCCCACAGAAGGAATCCTTGCGGTTTGGAGCATCTCACAACTCCAATAGTGGGAAAACCCCCATGGCCTCATAATGCCCCCCCTTCCTGAAGGGGCCCACATGGACAAACTCAAACCTGAGCCAAAGTCTGAACCTCGACCTGACTTCAGACGCATGAGATCTCAATTCAGCTCTGCAGAGTGTGCCTGCCATGTCCTTGCCCCGAAACCTAAGCCTAGCTTGTGTTCTCAGACTTCCGTCATCACTCTCCTGGCCCACAAGCCCTCCAGTTTGGGAATTCCGATGCCACAATGCAGCACTCTGCCTGCCCTCCAGAAGAAAAACTTTGCCCTATGCTGCTAATAAGAAACCCCAAATGATTTTCTAATGCATGCCACTCGATTGTAAAGCAATTATACAGCCCACCCTGTATTCTAATGCCCTGTCTGCACAGCCTGAGACAAGACATCCCAAACGACACCCAGACAGCTGGCCCCAACCTGGACACATAGGACCCGCTATGGCTGTAGGTCGTCATCTCTTCAACCTCGGTTTTCAGGCTTCAGAACCTAGACCTTTTCTCCAATCACTGCCCAGGGGTGAACGTGATGCAGAAATTAGAATTCCTCCTTCCCCATGGCCAGAAACCTTGTGGTTGGCATGTTGTCCAACGTTCAATGTGGGAAAACCTGCATTGTCCGAAAGGCCACGCCAGTGCTTGAGGGCCGCCTAGGGCACAGACATGCATTGTGACCTGCAGCGTGAGTCCCGTATTAAAGTAACGCCTCTCAGTGGCTGGACCAAGATCCTGCATATGGGGCTTGTCATATCCATAGGCCCCCAGGCTTAACCAGAGGGCGAGTATTCCAGTTGTCAGTACCCACTGCTATGCTCTAGAATCCCTCTACTGGGGGGACACATGAAGCAGAAAACAGGACACTTCCCTTCCCACAGAATGACCCCAAACTCTTGGGGGCTGGACAAACTACCAGAGAGGGAGACTTCTACGACCCATGAGGCAACTCCTACATTAAACGGCCATTGTGGACAAAACATCCAGAGACAAAAGCCTGAGCGACTGCCTCCCTCTCACCCTTCTTTCATATCCAGAGGAGCTCCCCTCATGGACTGTAGATCAGGCCTGCCGTAACCTCGGCCCCAAACCTGAGCTGAGTTAGGGTTTTTGGATGTCTGTCTGCACAGCCATGGCCCACACAGCCTCCAGGCTGGGGTCTCTGGAGCCACACCACAGAACTGTGCCTGCTCTCTCCTAAGAAACTGCCCATTCCATTGGCCACAACTCTACAAAATAGTAGAAACCTCAAGGTCCCCAAGGACATCCCACTACCGCAAGCCGCACTGGACAAATAGGGGCATTATGACACAAGCTGAGCAACTACTACCTCCATGCAGACACACAGACAGATATCCGCAGAGACAGAAGATTGAACTAGACAGGCCCCTAGGCCCTATTATGAACTCTTGCTTTGGTGTCCAGGTATCACTCCTCAGAGGCCTGGGTTCGAAGACCAGCATACGGGGCTTTCCTGAGGCACCAGACAGAAGACCTCTCATCTCCACATGGGAAGCTTCCTTGTTGGAGTTGTGTCAAGCCCTTCGGGTTGGAGAATCCTGCCGAGTCCCTTAGCTACTGCCACATTCCAAGGTCTCCATGGCCACCAACCCACATTATGACTCATCCTCAGGAGAGTCCATTTAAACTCAGCCTTCTGGGTAGCTCACCCAAGAGCCCGCAGATTGAGCGTGCCTTGTCTCGACCAGGCAATGGGAAGGTGAGTTGGCGTGTCTCGGCATCCATGCTTAGGCCCCTGCTCTCGAGTCTTTCTGTATGGGGCATCAAGGGACCATCCAATAGTACTCGACTGTCCTGAAGAAGGAAACTTTGAAGTTTGGAGCAGCTCACAACTCCCAGCGTAGGGAAACCTCCCTGGCCTCATGACGCCCCCACCCCCTTCAGGAAGGGGCCGTCATGGACACAAACTCCAGCTTGAGGCAACATCTGATACTCGCCCTGACCTCACCTGCAGGAGATCTCGATTCAGCCTCTGCAGAGTGGGCCTGCCATGCTCTTGGCCCCAAAACTCGTGCTAGCTTGTGTTTTCAGACTTCCTTCCTCACAATCCTGGCCACACCCCTCCAGTTTGGCAATTCTGGAGACACAATGCAGCACTCTGCCTGCCCTCCAGAAGAAAAATGTTGCCCTATAGGGCTAACCGGAAACGCCAAATGAGTAACAACCTGCATGCCACGCGACCATACCCCAATTATACAGTCTAGCCTGTGCACTAAAGCCCTGTCTGACACAGCCTGAGGGCAGACCTCCAGTCCAACACCCAGAAAGCTGGCCGTACACAGAGCATATCACACCCACAATGGCTTTAGGCCATCATCTCTACCCAACCTCAGTTTTCACCTTCAGAACCTAGGCCTTATCTCCACTCACTGCTCAGGAGTGAACGTGATGCAAGAATCAGAACTTCTCCTTCGCCTTGGCAAGTAACCTAGTGGTTGGCATGTTGTCCATTGTTCATAGTAGGAGAAAGCAGCATGGACTATGAGGCCCCACCTATCCCTGAGGGCCACAATTTGCACAAACACACATTGTGACCCTCAGCGTGAGCCCTATCCTCATGTAAAGCCTCTTAGTGACTGGAACAACAGCCCACATATGGGGCTTGACAAGCCCCTAGTCCCCCAATCTCAACCAGAGTTCGAGATGTCTAGTCACCCCTACTCAGAACTCTACTCTGGAATCCGTATTTGGTGGAACACCTGAGGTAAAAAAAAAAAAAAAATACAGAAAGGACTCTTCCCATCCACAGAATGATCCCAACCCCTTGGGATCAGGCCAAATCACCAGAGAAAGAATTGTCCATGGCCCTTGAGGACACCCCGACATTCCACGGCCACCGTTGACACAAAATCCAGAGACAAAAGCTTGAGCAAGCGCCACATACTCGCCCTTTGTTCATAGCACGGAAAATTCTCACGGTCTGTAGATCGAGCCTTCATACATACATCCCCAAACCTAAGCTGAGTTTGTGTTTTCAGACTTCTGTCCGCACAGTCCTGGCCCACACACCGTCCAAGCTGGCGCCCCTGGAGACACACCTCAGGACTGTGGCTTCCCTCTCCAGGGGAATTCTGCCATTTCCATTGGCCACAACCCTATAGATTAGGAGAATCCTCCAAACTCCCCGAGGCCATCCCAATAGTGTTGGCTGCCCAGGACAAACAGGGATGATCTTTCACAAGTTAGGAAACTACCTCCACTCAGACCCAGAGACAGATATCCCCATAGAATAAGATTGAACTGGACAGGCACTTAGGCTCTAATCAGATCCATTGCTTTTGTTTCCAGGCATCTCTCCTCAGAGGCCTGGTTTCCAATACCAGAATACGGGGGATTACTGAGGCACTCATCAGAAAAATCTCATCTCCACATAGGAAATGTACTCTTTGGAGCTCTATAAAAACCTCTGTTTAGGAGAATCTTTCAGGGCCCCGGATCAAGCGCCCCATTCCAAGGTCTCCATGGACTTAAACCCACATTATGATCTATTATCGGGAGAGTCCATGTCAACTCAACCCCCTTGGTTTCTCCCCCAGGGCCTGCAGATCAAACCTGCCTTGTTGCTAGGAGACAACTAGAATGGGAGGCGGGCTGCCCAGGCATCCATCCTTAGAACCCTACTCTGGAGTCGTTCCACATGGGACATCCTAGAGCCATCCAACAGGTCTCAAGTGTCCCACAGAAGGAATCTTTGCAGTCTGGAGCATCTCACAACTCCCATTGTGGGAAAATCTACATGGCCTCTTGAGACGCTCCACTTTATAAAGGGGCCATCATGGACAGAAACTCCAACCTGAGCAAACGTCTGATATTCGCCCTGACTTCAGGTGCATGAGATCTTGATTCAGCTCTGCAGAGTGTGCCTTCTGTGCACTCACCCCCAAAACTAAGCCTAGCTTGTGTTCTCAGACTACCGTCCTCACACCCCTGCCCCAAAAGCCCTACAGATTGGCAATACTGGGGCCATAATGCAGCACACTGCCTGCCCTCCAGAAGAAAAACGTTGCCTTATGGAGCTACCTAGAAACCCGAATAAGGATCAACTGAACGCCACTCGACTGCACCCCAAATATGCAGTCTACCCTGTCTAATGCCTTGTCTGACACAGCATGAGCCCACACCTCCAGACCTACGCTCAACAGCTGGCCGCACACTGAGCTCATTGGACCCATCAGGTCCTTAGGTCTTCATCCCTTCCCAACCTCAGTTTTCGGGTTTCAGAACCTAGACCTAAACTCCAAACACTGTCCAGGGGTGAACGTGATGCAGAAATCACAACTCTTCCTTCGCCATGGCTGGAAACCTTGTGGTTGGCATATTCTCCAACGTTCAGTGTAGGAGAATCCAGCGTGGCCCATGAGGCACTTCCCATGCTTGAGGGCCTTGTTGGGCACAAATAGGCATTGTGACCCTCAGCATGAGCCCTGTCCTCAAGGAAGGCCTCTCAGTGTCTGAATCAAGAGCCCGCCTATTGGACTTGACATGCCCCTAGGCCCCCAAACTTAAACAGAGGTGGGGATATCCAGTTGTCCCTCCCAAGGACTCTGCTCTGGAATCCCTCTTTTATTGGGACACTTGAGGTACATAAAATAAAATATAAAATAAAATAAAATAAAAAACAGAAAAGACTCCCCCCATCCCACAGAATGTACCCAAACTCTTGGGATCGGGTCAAATCCTCAGAGAAGGAAAGCCATCCACAACCCATGAGGCCACGCCAGCATTCCACCCACATTGTTGACACAAATCCAGAGACAAAACCTGAGCAAGCACCTCAAACTCACCCTTTTTCATATCCCTAAGTGTTATCACGGTCTGTAGATTGGGCGTGCCATACCTATGTCCCCAATCCTAAGTGGAGTTTGTGTTTTCAGACTTTTGTCCCCACAGGCCTGGCCCACACAGCCTCAAGGCTGGGCCCCTAGAGCCAAACTCAGAACTGTGCTTGCCCTCTCCAGGGGATTTCTGCCCATTCCATTGGCCACAACCCTATAGATTAGGAGAAACTCCAAAGTCCTGAGGCCATCCCAATATAATAGGCTGCCCAGGACAAACAGGGGCGATCTGACACAAGCTGAGCAACTACATGCCCTCAGATCCTTAGACACGTATCCGCAGGAAAGAGATTGAACCGGACAGGCACCTAGGACCTAATCATCTCAATTGCTTTTGTTTCCAGTCATCTCTCCTCAGAGTCCTGGTTTCCAATACCAGCATATGGGAGATTCCTTAGGCACTCATCAAAACAATTCTCTTCTCTACATAGGAAACGTACTCTTTAGAGGCCATCAAAACCTCCGGTTATGAACATCCCTCAAGGCCCCGGATCAAGCACCCCATTCCAAGGTCTACATCGACACAAATGCACATTATGACCCATCCTCAACTCACCCATTTCAACACACCCGCCTCGGTTGCTCCCCTAGATCCAGCAGTCGAACTTGCCTTGGCGCTATGAGACACCTGGAATGGGAGGCAGGCTGCCCAGGCATCCATCCTTAGAACCCTGCTCTGGATAACTTCCTTATGGGATGTCCTGGAGCCATCCCACAGGTCTCGACTGTCCCACAGAAGGAATCATTGCGGTTTGGAGCATCTCACAATTCCCATCGTGGGAAAACCTCCATGTCCTCGCGACACCGTCCCCTTCATGAAGGGGCCGTCATGGACAGAAACTCCGACGTAAGCCAACGTCTGATCCTAGCTCTGTCTTCAGGCATACGGGATCTCGAATCATCTCTGCAGAGGGTGCCTGCCGTCCCCTCACCCCGAAATTTAAGTCTGGCTTGTGTTCTCAGAATTCTTTTCTCACACTCCTGGCCCACAAGCCTTCCATTTTGGGAATTCTGGAGCCACTATGTGGCACTGTGTCTTCCCTCCAGAAGAAAAACGTTGCCCTCTGGGGCTACCCAGTAACCACAAATGAGTACCATCCTGCACGAAACTCGACTGCACCCCAATGATACAGTCTAGCCTGGGCACTAATTCCCTGTCTGTCACAGCCTGAGCCTGCACCTCCCATCCCACACTCAACAGCTGGCCGAACACTGAGCACATCAGCCACACCATGGCCTTAGGTCTTCATCTCTTCCCAACCTCAGTTTTCAGGCTTCAGAACCTAGACCTTAAATCCAATCACAGTCCAGGAGTGAAAGTGTTGCAGAAATTAGAACTCCTTCTTCCCCATGGCCATTAAACTTGTGGTTACCATATTGTCCAACGTTCCGTGTAGGAGAAACCAGCATGGTACATTAGGCCACGCCCTGACTTGAGGGGCTCCTTGGGCACAAAAACACATTGTGAAACTCAGTGTGAGACCTATCCTCAAGGAAGGCCTCTCAGTGTCTGGACCAAGAGCCCACATATGGGGCTTGCCATGTTCTTAGGTCCCAATGTTAACCAGAGGTCTGGTTGTCCAGTCGCCCCTCCCCAGGACTCTGCTCTGGAATCCCTATTTTGGTGGGCCACCTGAGGTAAAAAAATAAATAAATAAATAAACAAAAAAACCAGAAAGGCCTCCTGCCTTACCACAGAATGACCCCAAACTCTTGGGATCAGGTCAAATCCCCAGAAAAGGAGCCTCATCGATGGCCCATGAGGACACCCCGACATTCCATGGCAATCGGTGACACATTTCCAGAAAAAAAAAAAAAAAAGCATGAGCAAGCACCTCACATTCGCCCTTTGTTCATATCCCGAAGAGTTCTCCTCACGGTCTATAGATCGGGCCGGCCATACCTACATCCCCCAACCTAAGTGGAGTTTGTGTTTTCAGACTTTTGTCCAAATAGCCCTGGACCACACACGCTCCACACTTGGGTCCCTGGAGCCACACCTCAGGACTGTGCTTCCCTTTCAAGGGAATTCTTCCCATTCCATTGGCCACAACCTTGCAAATTAGGAAAAACCTCCAAAGTCACAGAGGCCATCCCAATAGTGTAGGCCGCCCAGGACAAACAGGGGTGATCTCAAACCAGCTGAGCAACTACCTCCACTCAGACAACAGATTTCCCCAGAAAAGAATATTGAACCGGACAGGCCCCTAGGCCCTAATCAGATCCATTGCTTTGGTTTCCAGGCATCTCTCCTCAGAGGCCTCGTTTCCAATACCAGCATATGGTGGTTTCCTGAGGCACCATTAAGAACAAATCTCGTCTCCCCATGGAAAACTTGCTCACTGGAGCTTTGTCATAACCTCTGGTTAGGAGAATCCTTCAGGGCCCTGGTGCCACTGCCCCATACCAAGGTCTCCATGGACTCAAACCAACGTTAAGACCATTCTCAGGAAAGTCCATTTCAACTCAGCCCCCTCTGTTGCTACCCCAGGACAGCAGATCAAACGTTTTTTGTTGCTAGGAGACAATTGGAATGTGAGGCTGGCTGCCCAGGCATCCATACTTAGAACCCTGTTCTGGAAAAATACCTTATAAGACGTCCTGGAGCCATCCAACAAATCTTAATTGTCCCACAGAAGGAATCCTTGCGGTTTGGAGCATCTCACAACTCCAATAGTGGGAAAACCCCCATGGCCTCATAATGCCCCCCCTTCCTGAAGGGGCCCACATGGACAAACTCAAACCTGAGCCAAAGTCTGAACCTCGACCTGACTTCAGACGCATGAGATCTCAATTCAGCTCTGCAGAGTGTGCCTGCCATGTCCTTGCCCCGAAACCTAAGCCTAGCTTGTGTTCTCAGACTTCCGTCATCACTCTCCTGGCCCACAAGCCCTCCAGTTTGGGAATTCCGATGCCACAATGCAGCACTCTGCCTGCCCTCCAGAAGAAAAACTTTGCCCTATGCTGCTAATAAGAAACCCCAAATGATTTTCTAATGCATGCCACTCGATTGTAAAGCAATTATACAGCCCACCCTGTATTCTAATGCCCTGTCTGGCACAGCCTGAGACAAGACATCCCAAACGACACCCAGACAGCTGGCCCCAACCTGGACACATAGGACCCGCTATGGCTGTAGGTCGTCATCTCTTCAACCTCGGTTTTCAGGCTTCAGAACCTAGACCTTTTCTCCAATCACTGCCCAGGGGTGAACGTGATGCAGAAATTAGAATTCCTCCTTCCCCATGGCCAGAAACCTTGTGGTTGGCATGTTGTCCAACGTTCAATGTGGGAAAACCTGCATTGTCCGAAAGGCCACGCCAGTGCTTGAGGGCCGCCTAGGGCACAGACATGCATTGTGACCTGCAGCGTGAGTCCCGTATTAAAGTAACGCCTCTCAGTGGCTGGACCAAGATCCTGCATATGGGGCTTGTCATATCCATAGGCCCCCAGGCTTAACCAGAGGGCGAGTATTCCAGTTGTCAGTACCCACTGCTATGCTCTAGAATCCCTCTACTGGGGGGACACATGAAGCAGAAAACAGGACACTTCCCTTCCCACAGAATGACCCCAAACTCTTGGGGGCTGGACAAACTACCAGAGAGGGAGACTTCTACGACCTATGAGGCAACTCCTACATTAAACGGCCATTGTGGACAAAACATCCAGAGACAAAAGCCTGAGCGACTGCCTCCCTCTCACCCTTCTTTCATATCCAGAGGAGCTCCCCTCATGGACTGTAGATCAGGCCTGCCATAACCTCGGCCCCAAACCTGAGCTGAGTTAGGGTTTTTGGATGTCTGTCTGCACAGCCATGGCCCACACAGCCCCCAGGCTGGGGTCTCTGGAGCCACACCACAGAACTGTGCCTGCTCTCTCCTAAGAAACTGCCCATTCCATTGGCCACAACTCTACAAAATAGTAGAAACCTCAAGGTCCCCAAGGACATCCCACTACCGCAAGCGCACTGGACAAATAGGGGCATAATGACACAAGCTGAACAACTACTACCTCCATGCAGACACACAGACAGATATCCGCAGAGACAGAAGATTGAACCAGACAGGCCCCTAGGCCCTATTATGAACTCTTGCTTTGGTGTCCAGGTATCACTCCTCAGAGGCCTGGGTTCGAAGACCAGCATACGGGGCTTTCCTGAGGCCCCAGACAGAAGAACTCTCATCTCCACATGGGAAGCTTCCTTGTTGGAGTTGTGTCAAGCCCTTCGGGTTGGAGAATCCTGCCGAGTCCCTTAGCTACTGCCACATTCCAAGGTCTCCATGGCCACCAACCCACATTATGACTCATCCTCAGGAGAGTCCATTTAAACTCAGCCTTCTGGGTAGCTCACCCAAGAGCCCGCAGATTGAGCGTGCCTTGTCTCGACCAGGCAATGGGAAGGTGAGTTGGCGTGTCTCGGCATCCATGCTTAGGCCCCTGCTCTCGAGTCTTTCTGTATGGGGCTTCAAGGGACCATCCAATAGTACTCGACTGTCCTGAAGAAGGAAACTTTGAAGTTTGGAGCAGCTCACAACTCCCAGCATAGGGAAACCTCCCTGGCCTCATGACGCCCCCACCCCCTTCATGTAAGGGCCGTCGTGGACACAAACTCCAGCTTGAGGCAACATCTGATACTCGCCCTGACCTCACCTGCAGGAGATCTCGATTCAGCCTCTGCAGAGTGGACCTGCCATGCTCTTGGTCCCAAAACTCGTGTTTTCAGACTTCCTTCCTCACAATCCTGGCCACACCCCTCCAGTTTGGCAATTCTAGAGACACAATGCAGCACTCTGCCTGCCCTCCAGAAGAAAAATGTTGCCCTATAGGCCTAACCAGAAACGCCAAATGAGTAACAACCTGCATGCCACTCGACCATACCCCAATTATACTGTCTAGCCTGTGCACTAAAGCCCTATCTGCAACAGCCTGAGGGCAGACCTCCAGTCCAACACCCAGACAGCTGGCCATAAACAGAGCATATCACACCCACAATGGCTTTAGGCCATCAACTCTACACAACCTCAGTTTTCACCTTCAGAACCTAGACCTTATCTCCACTCACTGCTCAGGAGTGAAAGTGATACAAGAATCAGAACTTCTCCTTCGCCTTGGCAAGAAACCTAGTGGTTGGCATGTTTTTCCAAAGTTCAGTGTAGTTGAAACCAGTGTGCCCCATGAGGCCCCGCCCATGTTTTTGGGCCACATTGGTCACAAACTCACATTGTGTCCCTCAGCCTGATCCCAGGCCTCAGGTAAGGCCTCTCAGTGGCTGGATGAAGAGTCAGCATATTCGGCTTGCCATGCCCCTAGGCCCCAAATTTTACCCATAGTTCGGGTTCTCCCTTCACTTTTCCCCAGGGCTCATCTTTGGAATTCCTCTTTTGGCGGGACACCTGAGGTAACAAACCTGAAAGGAGTCCTCCCATTTCACAGATTGACGAAAAACAATTGGGATCGGGCCAAATCCACAGAGAGGAAGATTCGTCCATGGCCCATGAGGCCTCCCCGACATTCCACGGCCATCTCTGATACAAAATCCAGAGACAAAAGCCTGAGCAAGTGCCTCAGACTCGCTCTTTCTTTATATCCGGAAGAGTTCTTCTCATGGTTTATAGATCGGGCCTGCTATACCTACGTCCCCAAACCTAAGCTGAGTTTGTGTTTTCAGACTTCTGTCCCCAAAGTCCTGGGCCACACACCTTCCAGGCTGGGGCCCCAGGTGTCACACATTAGGACTGTGTCTACCCAATCCATGGGAATTCTGCCCATTCCATTGTCCAAAACCGTAAAATTAGGAGAACCCTCCAAATCCCTGAGGCCATCCCAATAGTGCAGGTCGCCCGGGACAAACAAGGGCGGTCTGATACCAGCTGAGCATCTACCTCCACTCATACCATAGATGGATGTCACCTGAGAAGCAGATTGAACCAGACAGGACCCTAGGCCATAATCGGATACATTGCTTTGGTTTACAGGCATGTCTCCTCAAAAGCCTGGATTCCAATACCAGCATAGGTGTTTTTCTGAGGCACCCATCAGAACAAATCTCGTCTCCACAAGGAGACTTTTGCATCGAGCTATGTCAAAAGCTTAGGAGAATACTTCAGGGTCCCGTTGCCACCGCCCCATTTTAAGGCCCTCATGGACACAAACACACATTAGGACGCATCCTCAGGAAAGTCCATTTCAAGTCAGTCACTCCTGTTGCTCACGCAGAGTCATCAGATCTAAACTCTCTTGTTGCTAGGAGACAATTGGAATGCGAGGCCTGCTTCCCAGTCATCCATCCTCGAATGGTGCCCTGGAGTCATTCCATATGGGATGTCCTGAAGCTGCCCAACAGGTCTCAATTGTCCCGCAGAAGGTATCCTTGAAGGGGGCATCTCACAACACCCAACGTGGGAAAACCTCCATGGCCTCGAGATTCCGCTCCCTTCATGAAGGGGCCGTCATGCACATAAACTCCAACGTGAGCCAACGTCTGATCCTCACCCTGACTTCAGATTCATGAGATATTGGTTCAGATCTACAGTGGTCCCTGCCGTGTCCTCGCCCTGATACACAAGTCTAGCTTGTGTTCTCAGACTTCCGTCCTCACACTCCTGGACACGAAGCCCTCAAGTTTGGCAATTCCGGACCGACGATGAAGCACTCTGCCTGCCCTCTAGAAAACAAATTTTGCCTAATGAGCTGCCCAGACAACTTATATGAGGATAAATCTACATGGCACTCGACTTTACCCAAATTATATAGTCTACGGGGGCACTAATGCACTGTCTGACACAACCTGAGCCCGGACCTCCTGACCAACACCCAGACAGTTGACCGCACACTGAGCACATCAGACCCGCCATGGCCTTAGGTTATCATCTCTTCCCTACCTCCGTTTTCAGGCTTCAGAATCTAGACCTTATCTCCAATCACTACCCAAGGGTGACTGTGATGCAGAAATCAGAACTCTTCCTTACCCATGGCAAGAAGCCTTGTGGTTGGCATGTTGTCCAACGTTCAGTGTAGGAGAAACCAGGATTCACCATGAGGCCCCACCCATTCTTGTTTGCGAAGTGGGCATAAACACGCATTGTGACCCTCAGTGTGAGTCCTGTCCTCTAGTAAGTCCTCTCAGTCACTCGACCATTAGATGTCATAATGGGCTTGACATGTCCCTAGGCCCAAATTTGTAACCAGATTTCTGGTTGTACAGTCGGCCCCCCCCCAGGGCTCTACTCTGGAATCCCTCATTTGGTGGGACACCTGAGGTTAAAAAACAAAACAAGGCAAATCACAACAACAACAAAACGGACTTCTTCCATCCCACAGAATGACCCCAAAATCTTGCGATGGGGACAAACCCCCAGAGAGTAAGACTCGTCCATTTCCCATGAAGTCAACCGGAAATTTCATGACCATGAGTGACACGATATCCAGAGAAAAAACTTGAGCAAGAGCCTGACACTCGCCCTTTTTTCATATCCTGAAGAGTTCTCCTCATGGTCTGTAGATCAATACTGCCATACCTATTACCCGAAACATAAGCCGCGTTTGTGTTTTCAGACAACTGTCCAAACAGCTCTGCCTACACACCCTACAGGCTCAGGCCCCTGGAGCCAAACCTGAGGACTGTACTTGCCCTCTCCAAGGGAATTGTATGTGCCCATTCCAATGGCCACAACCTACTAATAAGATAAACCTCCAAACTCCCTGAGCCCATCCCAATAGTGGTGGCTCTCCAGGAGAAACAGGAGCAATCTGAGCCCATCTGACACCTACATGCACTCAGATGCATAGACTGATGTCCCCAGAGGTAAAAAGGTACGAACAGGCCCCTAGGCACTATTGGATTCATTGTTGTGCTATCCAGTCATCTCTCGTCAGAGGCCTGGATTTCAATACCAGCATATGGCTGTTTCCTGACTCATCCTCAGAACAAATCTCATCTACATATGGGAAACTTGCACGTTGGAGTTGTGTCAAAGCCTCTGTTTGAAAAAACCCTTCAGGGCCCCAGTGCCACCGCTTCATTCCAAGATCTCCATACACACAAAAACATATTAGGATCCATCCACAGGAGAGTCCATTTCAACTCAGCCTCCTGGGTTGCTCCCCCAGATCCAGCAGATCTAATCTGTCTTGTTGCTAGGACACAATTGGAATGCGAGGTGGGCTACCCAGCCATCCATCCTTAGAACCCTGCTCGGAATCGTTGCCCTGGAGCCAACCAACAGGTCTCAATTGTCCTGCAGAAGAATCTTTGCAGTTTGGAGCTTCTCACAACTAACATAGTGGGAAAACCCCCACGGCCTCATGACCCTCCCGCCTCTTCATGAAGGGCCATCAGGGACAGAAACACCAACCTAAGCGATCTTCTGATCCTCGCCCTGACATCATAAGCACGAGATCTCGATTCAGGTCTGTAGATTGTTCCTGCCTTTTCCTCACCCAGAAACCTAATACTAGCTTGTTCTCAGATTTCCTTCCTCAGACTACTGGCCCACAAGCCTCCAGTTTGAAAACCAGAACTATAATGCAGCACTCTTCCTGCCCTCAGGAAGAAAAACATTGCCCTCTGGGGCTACCCAGAAACTCCAAAAGAGGATCAACCTGCACGCCATTCTACTGTACCCCAAATATATAGGCTGACCTGGGCACTATTGCCCTTTTTGACACAGCCTGAGGCTGGATTACCTGGCCCCACACAGAAAGCTGGCCGCTCACTGAGCACATCGGACCCGCCATGGTCTTAGGTCGTCATCTCTTCCCAACCTCGGTTGTCAAGTTTCAGAACCTAGACCTTATCTCCAATCACTGCCCAGGCTTGAAAGTGATGCAGAAAACACAACTCCTTCCCCGTGGCAAGAAACCATGTGGTTGGCATGTTGTCCAACGTTCAGTGTAGTTGAAACCAGTGTGGCCCATGAAGCCCCGCTCATGTTTGCGGGCCACATTGGTCAAAACCACACATTGTGACCCTCACCCTGATCCCAGTCCTCAATAAGGCCTCTCAGTGGCTGGATGAAGAGATAGCATATTGGGCTTGCCATGCCCCTAGGCCCCAAATTTTACCCATAGTTCGGGTTCTCCCTTCACTTTTCCCCAGGGCTCTTCTTTGGAATTCCTCTTTTGGCGGGACACCTGAGGTAACAAACCTGAAAGGAGTCCTCCCATTCCACAGATTGACGAAAAACAATTGGGATCGGGCCAAATCCACAGAGAGGAAGATTCGTCCATGGCCCATGAGGCCTCCCCGACATTCCACGGCCATCTCTGATACAAAATCCAGAGACAAAAGCCTGAGCAAGCGCCTCAGACTCCCTCTTTCTTCATATCCTGAAGAGTTCTTCTCATGGTTTATAGATCAGGCCTGCCATACCTACGTCCCCAAATCTAAGCTGAGTTTGTGTTTTCAGACTTCTGTCCTCAAAGTCCTGGGCCACACACCCTCCAGGCTGGGGCCCCTGGAGTCACACATTAGGACTGTGCCTACCCAATCCATGGGAATTCTGCCGATGCCATTGTCCAAAACAGTAAAATTTGGAGAACCCTACAAATCCCTGAGGCCATCCCAATAGTGCAGGTCGCCCGGGACAAACAAGGGCGGTCTGATACCAGCTGAGCATCTACCTCCACTCATACCATAGATGGATGTCCCCTGAGAAGAAGATTGAACCAGACAGGACCCTAGGCCATAATCGGATACATTGCTTTGGATTAAAGGCATGTCTCCTCAAAAGCCTGGATTCCAATACCAGCATCGAGGTTTTCCTGAGGCACCCATCAAAACAAATCTCGTCTCCACAAGGAACCTTGTGCATCGAGCTATGTCAAAAGCTTAGGAGAATACTTCAGGGTCCCGGTGCCACCGCCCCATTTTAAGGCCCTCATGGACACAAACACACATTAGGACCCATCCTCAGGAAAGTCCATTTCAAGTCAGCCACCCCGGTTTCTCCCGCAGAGCCATCAGATCTAAACTGTCTTGTTGCTAGGAGACAATTGGAATGCGAGGCTGGCTTCCCAGGCATCCATCCTCGAACGGTGCCCTGGAGTCATTCCATAAGGGATGTCCTGGAGCTGCCCAACAAGTCTCAATTGTCCCGCAGAAGGAATCCTTGAAGGGGGCATCCCACAACTCCCAACGTGGGAAAACCTCCATGGCCTCGAGATTCCGCTCCCTTCATGAAGGGGCCGTCATGCACAGAAACTCACACCTGAGCCAATGTCTGATCCTCGCCCTGACTTCAGATGCATGAGATATAGGTTCAGATCTACAGGTGTACCTGCCGTGCCCTGGCCCTGAAACCCAAGTCTAGCTTGTGTTCTCAGACGTCCCTCCTCACACTCCCGGCCCCGAAGCCCTGAAGTTTTGCAATTCCAGACCTACAATGCAGCACTCTGCCTGCCCTCTAGAAAAAAAATTTGGCCTAATGAGCTGCCCAGGCACCTTATATGAGGATAAATCTACATGGCATTCGACTGTACCCAAAGTATATAGTCCTACCTGGGCACTAATGCACTGTCTGACACAACCTGAGCTCGGACCTCCTGACCAACACCCAGACAGCTGACCGCACACTGAGCACATCAGAACCGCCATGGCCTTAGGTCATCATCTCTTCCCAACTGCGGTTTTTCAGGCTTCAGAACCTAGACCTTATCTCCAACCACTGCCCAGGAGTGCCTGTGATGCAGAAATCAGAACTCGTCCTTACCCATGGCAAGAAACCTTGTGGTTGGCATGTTGTCCAACGTTCAGTGTAGGAGAAACCAGCATTCACCCGGAGGCCCCGCCAATTCTTGAGTGCGAAGAGGGCATAAACACGCATTGTGACCCTCAGCGTGAGTCCTGTGCTCTAGTAAGTCCTCTCAGTGGCTCGACCATTAGATGTCATAATGGGCTTGACATGTCCCTAGGCCACAATTTTTAACCAGATTTCTGGTTGTCCGGTCGGCCCTCCCAAGGGCTCTACTCTGGAATACCTCATTTGGTGAGACACCTGAGGTTAAAAAACAAAACAAAGCAAATCAACAACAACAACAAAACGGACTTCTTCCATTCCCAGCATGACCCAAAAATCATGGGATGGGGCAAAACCCCAGAGAGTAAGACTCGTCCATTTCCCATGAAGTCACCCGGAAATTTCACGACCATGAGTGACACGATATCCAGAGACAAAAACTTGAGCACGAGCCTCACACTCGCCCTTCTTTCAAATCCCGAAGAGTTCTCCTCATGGTCTGTAGATCAGTCCTGCCATACCTATGACCCGAAACATAAGCCGAATTTGTGTTTTCAGACAACTGTCTAAACAGCCCTGGCCTACACACCCTACAGGCTCAGGCCCCTGGAGCTAAACCTGAGAACTGTACTTGCCGTCTCCAAGGGAATTGTATGTGCCCATTCCAATGGCCACAACCCTACTAATAGGATAAACCTCCAAACTGCCGGAGGCCATCCCAACAGTGGTGGCTTCCCAGGACAAACAGGGGCAATCTGAGCTCATCTGAGCACCTACCTGCACTCAGACGCATAGACTGACGTCCCCAGAGGTAAAAAGGAACGAACAGGCCCCTAGGCACTAAACGGATCCATTGCTGTGGTATCCAGTCATCACTCCTCAGAGGCCTGGATTCCAATACCAGCGTATGGCTGTTTCTTGACTCACCCATCAGAAAACATCTCATCTACATATGGGAAACTTGCACGTTGGAGCTGTGTCAAAGCCTCTGTTTGGAAAAACCCTTCAGGAACCCAGTGCCACCGCTACATTCCAAGGTCTCCATAGACACAAAAAGACATTAGGACCCATCCACAGGAGAGTCCATTTCAACTCAGCCTCCTGGGTTGCTCCCCCAGATGCAGCAGATCTAACCTGTCTTGTTGCTAGGACACAATTGGAATGCGAGGTGGGCTACCCAGCCATCCATCCTTAGAACCCTGCTCGGAATCGTTGCCCTGGAGCCAACCAACAGGTCTCAATTGTCCTGCAGAAGAATCTTTGCAGTTTGGAGCTTCTCACAACTAACCTCGTGGGAAAACCCCCACGGCCTCATGACCCCCCCGCCCCTTCATGAAGGGCCATCAGGGACAGAAACACCAACCTGAGCGATCTTCTGATCCTCGCCCTGACATCATAAGCACGAGATCTCGATTCAGGTCTGTAGATTGTTCCTGCCTTGTCCTCACCCAGAAACCTAAGCCTAGCTTGCTCTCAGATTTCCTTCCTCAGACTACTGGCCCACAAGCCTCCAGTTTGAAAACCAGAACTATAATGCAGCACTCTTCCTGCCCTCAGGAAGAAAAACATTGCCCTCTGGGGCTACCCAGAAACTCCAAAAGAGGATCAACTTGCACGCCATTCTACTGTACCCCAAATATATAGGCTGACCTGGGCACTATTGCCCTTTTTGACACAGCCTGAGGCTGGATTACCTGGCCCCACACAGAAAGCTGGCCGCTCACTGAGCACATCGGACCCGCCATGGTCTTAGGTCGTCATCTCTTCCCAACCTCGGTTGTCAAGTTTCAGAACCTAGACCTTATCTCCAATCACTGCCCAGGCTTGAAAGTGATGCAGAAAACACAACTCCTTCCCCGTGGCAAGAAACCATGTGGTTGGCATGTTGTCCAACGTTCAGTGTAGTTGAAACCAGTGTGGCCCATGAGGCCCCGCACATGTTTGCGGGCCACATTGGTCAAAACCACACATTGTGACCCTCACCCTGATCCCAGTCCTCAATAAGGCCTCTCAGTGGCTGGATGAAGAGATAGCATATTGGGCTTGCCATGCCCCTAGGCCCCAAATTTTACCCATAGTTCGGGTTCTCCCTTCACTTTTCCCCAGGGCTCTTCTTTGGAATTCCTCTTTTGGCGGGACACCTGAGGTAACAAACCTGAAAGGAGTCCTCCCATTCCACAGATTGATGAAAAACAATTGGGATCGGGCCAAATCCACAGAGAGGAAGATTCGTCCATGGCCCATGAGGCCTCCCCGACATTCCACGGCCATCTCTGATACAAAATCCAGAGACAAAAGCCTGAGCAAGCGCCTCAGACTCGCTCTTTCTTCATATCCGGAAGAGTTCTTCTCATGGTTTATAGATCGGGCCTGCCATACCTACGTCCCCAAACCTAAGCTGAGTTTGTGTTTCCAGACTTCTGTCCTCAAAGTCCTGGGCCACACACCCTCCAGGCTGGGGCCCCTGGAGTCACACATTAGGACTGTGCCTGCCCAATCCATGGGAATTCTGCCGATGCCATTGTCCAAAACAGTAAAATTTGGAGAACCCTACAAATCCCTGAGGCCATCCCAATAGTGCAGGTCGCCCGGGACAAACAAGGGCGGTCTGATACCAGCTGAGCATCTACCTCCACTCATACCATAGATGGATGTCCCCTGAGAAGAAGATTGAACCAGACAGGACCCTAGGCCATAATCGGATACATTGCTTTGGATTAAAGGCATGTCTCCTCAAAAGCCTGGATTCCAATACCAGCATCGAGGTTTTCCTGAGGCACCCATCAAAACAAATCTCGTCTCCACAAGGAACCTTGTGCATCGAGCTATGTCAAAAGCTTAGGAGAATACTTCAGGGTCCCGGTGCCACCGCCCCATTTTAAGGCCCTCATGGACACAAACACACATTAGGACCCATCCTCAGGAAAGTCCATTTCAAGTCAGCCACCCCGGTTTCTCCCGCAGAGCCATCAGATCTAAACTGTCTTGTTGCTAGGAGACAATTGGAATGCGAGGCTGGCTTCCCAGGCATCCATCCTCGAACGGTGCCCTGGAGTCATTCCATATGGGATGTCCTGGAGCTGCCCAACAAGTCTCAATTGTCCCGCAGAAGGAATCCTTGAAGGGGGCATCCCACAACTCCCAACGTGGGAAAACCTCCATGGCCTCGAGATTCCGCTCCCTTCATGAAGGGGCCGTCATGCACAGAAACTCCAACCTGAGCCAACGTCTGATCCTCGCCCTGACTTCAGATGCATGAGATATAGGTTCAGATCTACAGGGGTACCTGCCGTGCCCTGGCCCTTAAACCCAAGTCTAGCTTGTGTTCTCAGACTTCCGTCCTCACACTCCAGGCCCCGAAGCCCGGAAGTTTCGCAATTCCAGACCCACAATGCAGCACTCTGCATGCCCTCTAGAAAGAAAATTTGGCCTAATGATCTGCCCAGGCACCTTATATGAGGATAAATCTACATGGCATTCGACTGTACCCAAAGTATATAGTCTAACCTGGGCACTAATGCACTGTCTGACACAACCTGAGCTCGGACCTCCTGACCAACACCCAGACAGCTGACCGCACACTGAGCACATCAGAACCGCCATGGCCTTAGGTCATCATCTCTTCCCAACTGCGGTTTTTCAGGCTTCAGAACCTAGACCTTATCTCCAACCACTGCCCAGGGGTGCTTGTGATGTAGAAATCAGAACTCGTCCTTACCCATGGCAAGAAACCTTGTGGTTGGCATGTTGTCCAACGTTCAGTGTAGGAGAAACCAGCATTCACCCGGAGGCCCCGCCAATTCTTGAGTGCGAAGAGGGCATAAACACGCATTGTGACCCTCAGCGTGAGTCCTGTGCTCTAGTAAGTCCTCTCAGTGGCTCGACCATTAGATGTCATAATGGGCTTGACATGTCCCTAGGCCCCAATTTTAAACCAGATTTCTGGTTGTCCGGTCGGCCCTCCCCAGGGCTCTACTCTGGAATACCTCATTTGGTGAGACACCTGAGGTTAAAAAACAAAACAAAGCAAATCAACAACAACAACAAAACGGACTTCTTCCATCCCCAGAATGACCCAAAACTCTTGGGATGGGGCAAAACCCCAGAGAGTAAGACTCGTCCATTTCCCATGAAGTCACCCGGAAATTTCACGACCATGAGTGACACGATATCCAGAGACAAAAACTTGAGCACGAGTCTCACGCTCGCCCTTTTTTCATATCCTCAAGAGTTCTCCTCATGGTCTGTAGATCAGTCCTGCCATACCTATGACCCGAAACATAAGCCGCGTTTGTGTTTTCAGACAACTGTCCAAACAGCCCTGGCCTACACACCCCAAAGGCTCAGGCCCTTGGAGCCAAACCTGAGGACTGTACTTGCCCTCTCCAAGGGAATTGTGTGTACCCATTCCAATGGCCACAATCCTACTAATAGGATAAACCTCCAAAGTTCCTGAGGCCATCCCAATAGTGGTGGCTTCCCAGGACAAACAGGAGCAATCTGAGCACATCAGAGCACCTTCCTGCACTCAGACCCATAGACTGATGTCCCCAGAGGAAAAAAGGAATGAGCAGACCACTAGGCACTAATCGGATCTATTGCTATGGTTTCCAGGCATGTCTCCTCAGAGGCCTGGATTTCAATACCAGCATATGGGTGTTTCTTGACTCACCCATCAGAACAAATCTCATCTACATATGGGAAACTTGCACGGTGGTGCTGTGTCAAAGTCTCTGTTTAGAAGAACCCATCAGGGACCCAGTGCCACCGCTTCATTCCAAGGTCTCCATAGACACAAAAACATATTAGGACACATCCACAGGAGAGTCAATTTCAACTCAGCCTCCTCAGTTGCCCCCCCAGATCCAGCAGATCTAACCTTTCTTGTAGCTAGGAGAAAATTGGAATGCCAGGTGGGGTACCTAGCCATCCATCCTCAGAACCATGCTTGGAATCCTTGGCCTGGCGCCAACTAACAGGTCTCAATTGTCCTGGAGAAGAATCTTTGTAGTTTGGAGCTTCTCACAACTCCCATCGTGCGAAAACCCCCATGGCCTCGTGATTCCCCCCCTTCATGAAGGGGCCATCAGGGACAGAAAGTCCAACCTGAAGATCGTCTGATCCTCACCCTGACTTCAGATGCATGAGATCTCGATTCAGGTCTGTAGATTGTGCCTGCCATGTCCTCACCCATAAAAACTAAGCCTAGCTTGTGTTCTCAGACTTCAGTCCTCAGACTACTGGCCCACAAGCCCTCCAGTTTGGCAATCCAGAAGTACAATGCGGCACTCTGCCTGCTCCCTGGAAGAAGAACATTGCCCTCTGGGGCTACCCAGAAACCCCAAATGAGGATCAACCTGCACGCCATTTGGCTGTACACCAAATATATAGGCTGAAGTGGGCACAATTGCCCATTCTGACACAGCCTGAGCCTGGAACTCCTGGCCCCACCCAGACAGCTGGCCGCACACTGAGCACATCGGACCCGCCATGGCCTTAGGTCTTCATCTCTACCCAACCTCGGTTTTCAGGCTTCAGAACCTTGACCTTATCTCCAATCACTGCCCAGGTTTGAAAATGTTGCAGAAATCCGAACTCGTTTCCTTGGCATGAAACCTCGTGGTTGGCATGTTGTCCAACTTTCAGTGTAGTTGAAACCAGTGTGGCACATGAGACCCAGCCCATGCTTGAGGGCCACATTGGTCTCAAACACACATTGTGACCCTCAGCCTGAGCCCGGTCCTCAGGCAAGGCCTCTCAGTGGCTGCATGAAGAAACAGCATATTGGGCTTGCCATGCCCCTAGACCCTAATTTTTAACCATATTTCGGGTTGTCCCTTCACTCTTGCGCAGGGCTCTGCTTTGGAATTCCTCTTTTGGTGGGACACCTCAGGTAACAAACCCTAAAGGAGTCCTCCCATCCCACAGATTCACGAAAAAGAATTGGGATAGGGCCAAATCCACAGAGAGGAAGATTCGTCCATGTTCCATGAGGCCTCCCCGACATTCCACGGCCATCGCTGATACAAAATCCAGAGACAAAAGCCTAACTAAGCGCCTTAGACTCGCTCTTTCTTCATATCCTGAAGAGTTCTTCTCATGATTTGTAGTTCGGCCGTGCCATACCTACGTTCCCAAACCTAAGCTGAGTTTTTGTTTTTTGAGTTCTGTCCTCAAAGTCCTGGGCCACACACCCTCCAGGCTGGGCCCCTGGAACCACACATTAGGACTGTGCCTAACCAATCCATGGGAATTCTGCCCATTCCATTATCCAAAACCGTACAAATTAGGAGAAACCTCCAAATTCCCTGAGGCCATACCAATGGTGTAGGTTGTCCGGGACAAAAAAGGGCCGTCTGACACCAGCTGAGCATCTACCTCCACTCATACCATAGATGGATGTCCCCAGAGAAGAAGATTGACCAGACAGGACCCCAGGCCATAATGGGATCCATAGCTTTGGTTTACAGGCATGTCTCCTCAAAAGCCTGGTTTCCAATACCAGCTGAGGGCTTCTCCTGAGGCACCCATCAGAACAAATCTCGTCTACACATGGGAAACTTGCATGTTGGAGCTCTCTCAAAGCCTCTGGTTAGAAGGACATTTCAGGTTCCCGGTGCCAGCGCCTCATTCCAAGGTCTCCATGGAGACACACCCACATTAGGACCCATCCACAGGAGAGTCCATTTCAACTCAGCCCCCTCAGTTGCTCCCCCTGATCCAGCAGATCTAACCCTCTTGTCGCTAGGAGATGATTGGAATGAGAGGCAGGCTTCCCAGACATCCATACTTAGAACCATTCTCAGAATTATGCTGTATGGGAAGTCCTGGAGCCAACCAACAGGTCTCAATAGTCCCGCAGAAGAATCTTTACTGTTTGGAGCATCTCACAACTCCCTTCGTGGGAAAACCTCCATGGCCTCGTGATCCCGCCCCCTGCGCTTCATGAAGGGGCCATCAGGGACAGAAGCTCCAACCTGAGCGATCGTCTGATCCTCGCCCTGACTTCAGATGCAGGACATCTTGATTCAGCTCTGCAGAGTGTGCCTGCCGTGCTCTTGCCCAGAAACGTAAGTCTAGTTTGTGTTCCCAACTTCCATCCTCACATTCCTGGCCCACAAGCCCTCCAGTTTGGCAATTCCAGAACTACAAGGCAGCACTCTGCCTGCTTTCCGGATGAAAAACTTTGCCCTCTGGGGCTACCCAGATTCCCCACTTGACTGGACCCCAATTATACAGGCTGCCCTGGGCACTACTGCCCATTCTGGCACAGCCTGAGACTGAACCTCCTGGCTCGCACCCACCCAGCTAGCCACACACTGAGCACATCGCACCCGCCATGGCCTTAGGTCATCATCTCTTTCCAACCTCGGTTTTCAGGCTTCAGAACCTAAACCTTATCTCCAGTCACCACCCAGGGTTGAACATGATGCAGGAATCAGAACTCCTTCCCCATGGCAAGAAACCTTGTGGTTGGCATGTTGTCCAACGTAAAGTGTAGTTGAAACCAGTGTGGCCCATGAGGCCCTGCAGATGCTTGAGGACCAAGTCGGTCACAAACATGCATTGTGACCCTCAACGTGAGCCCAGTTCTCAAGTAAGGCCTCTCAGCGGCTGGACCAAAAGACAGCATATTGGGCTTGCAATACCCCTAGGCCCCAATTTTTAACCAGATTTCTGGTTGTCCAGTCTCCCCTCCCCAGGGCTCGGCTTTGGAATCCCTCTTTTGGTGGGACACCTGAGGTAACAAAACTGAAAGGCCCGTATTTTTAGTTAGATTTCTTGTTGTCCAGGGCTCTGCTCTGGAATCCCTCTTTTGGTGGGACACCTTAGTTAACAAAACTGAATCCCACAGATTAACCCAAAACAATTGGGATCTGGCCAAATCCACAGAGAGAAAGACTCTTCCATGGCCCATGAGGACTCCTTGACATTTCACAGCCATCATTGACACAAAATCCAGGGGCAAAAGCCTGACAAGTGTCACACTTTCACCCTTTATTCATATCCCAAAAAGTTCTCCTCATAGTCTGTAAATCGGACCTGCCATACCTACGTCCCCAAAGCTAAGCTGAGTTTGTGTTTTCAGACATCTGTCCCCACAGTCCTTGCCCACACACCCTCAAGGCTGGGCCCTTGGAGCCACACATCAGGTCTGTGCCTGCCCACTCCACAGGAATTCTGCCCATGCCATTGTCCATAATCATACAATTTAGGAGAAACCTCCAAAGTCCCCGAGGCCATCCCTATAGTGTAGGCCGCCCGGACAAACAGGAGCGGTCTGACACCAGCTGAGCAACTACCTCCATTTCATAAAATAGACAGATGTCGACAGAGAAGAAGATTGAACCAGAGAGGCTCCTAGGACCTAATTGGATGCATTGCTGTGGTTTCTATGTATCTCTCCTCAGAGGCCTGGTTCTAATACTAGCATATGTGGGTTTCCTGAGGCACCAATTAGAACAAATCTTGTCTCCACATGGAAAACTTGCTCTTTCGAGTTGTTTCAAAATCTCCGGTTAGAATCCTTTAGAGCCCTGGGGCCACCACCCCATTCCAACGTCCTCATGGACACAAACACACATTAAGACCCAACTTCAGGAGAGTCCATTTGAACTCAGCTCCCACGATTGCTCCTGCATAGCCATCAGATCGTACCTGTCTTGTGGCAGGGAGACAATTGGTGTAAGAGGCAGTCTGCTCAGGCATCCATCCTTAGAACCCGGCTCTGGAGTCATTCCATATGGGATGTCCTGGAGCCATCCAACAGTTCTCAATTTTCCCGCAGAAGGAATCCTTGCAGTTTGGAGCATCCCACAACTCCCAACGTGGGAAAACCTCCATGGCCTCGAGATTCCACCCCTTTGATGAAGGGGCCATCATGGACAGAAACTCCAACCTGCGCCTAAGTCTGATCCTCGTCCTGACTTCAGATGAATGAGATTTTGATTCGGATCTGCAGAGGGTGCCTGCCGTGCCCTCGCCCTGAAACTTAAGTCTAGCTTATGATCTCATACTTACGTCCTCACACTCCTGGTCCCGACGCCCTCAAGTTTGGCAATTCTGGACCCACAATGCTGCACTCTGCCTGCCCACCAGAAGAAAAATGTTGCCCCAGTGAGCTTCCCTGACACAATAAATGAGGATGAACCTACATGGAACTCAACTGTACCCAAATTATACATTCTAACCTGGGCACTAATGCACTGTCTGACACAGCCTGAATCCATACCTCCTGAACAACACCCAGAAAGCTGACCGCACACTGAGCACATCGGACCCTCCATGACCTTAGGTTATCATCTCATCCCAACCTCGATTTTCTGGATTCAGAACTTAGATCTTATCTCCAGTCACTGCCCAGGGGTGAACATGATGCAGAAATCAGAATTCCTCCTTCCCCATGGAAAGAAACCTTGTGGTTCGTATGTTGTCCAAAGTTCAGTGTAGGAGAATCAAGCATGGCCCATGAGTCCCCGCCCATGCTTGATGCCTACATTGGGCACAAACATGCATTGTGACCCTCAGTGTGAGCACTGTACTCAAGTAAGACCTCTCAGTGGCTGGACCAAGGTACTCCATATGGGGATTGCCATGCCCTTAGGCCCCCAATCTTATACAGAGTTCGGGTTGTCCAGTCGCCCCTTCCCAGGGTTCTGCTCTGGAATCCCTCTTTAGTGGCACACCTGAGGTAAAAAAAAAAAAAAAAAAAAAAACAGAATGGACTCCTCCCATCCCACGGAATGACCCCAAAATATTGGGATCATCCAAATCCCCATAGAGGAAGTCTCACCCATGGTCCATGAGGACGCCCCTACATTCCACGGCCATCAGTGACACAAAATCCAGAGTCAAAAGCCTGAGCAAGTGCCTCACACTCACTCTTTGTTCATATCCTGAAGAGTTCTGCTCAAGGTCTGTAGATCGGGCCTCCCATACCTATGTCCCCAAACCTAAGACGAGTTTCTGTTTCAGACTTCTGTCCCCACAGCTCTGACCCACACACCCTCCATGCTTGAGCCCCTAGAGCCACACCTCAGGATTGTGCCTTCCCTCCCCAAAGGAATTCTGCCCATTTCATTGGCCACAAACTTGCAAATTAGGAGAAACCTCCAAAGTCAAAGTGGCCATCCCAATAGTGTAGACTGCCCAGGACAAATAGGGGCAATCTGACACCAGCTGAGGAACTACCTCCACTCAATCCCATAGACAGATGAACCGAGAGAAGAAGATTAAACCAGACAGGCCCCAGGCCCTAATCAGATCCATTGCCTTGGTTTCCAGGCATCTCTCCTCAGAGTTCTGGTTTCCAATACCAGCATATTGGGGGTTACTGAAGCACCAATGAGAACAAATCTTGTTTCCCCATGGGAAAAATGCTTCTTGGAGCTGTGTCAAAACCTCTGGTTAGGAGCATCCTTCAGAGCCCTGGTGCCACTGCCCCATTCCAAGGTCTCCATGGACACAATCCCACATTATGACCGATCCTCAGGAGAATGCATTTCAACTCAGCCCCCTCGGCTGCTACATCATAGGCAGCAATCAAACGTGCCGTTTCGCTAGGAGACAATTGGAATGCAAGGCTGGATGCCCAGGCATCCATCCTTAGAACCCTGCTCTGCAATTGTTCCATATGGGATGTCCTGGAGCCATCCAACAGGTTTCAACTGACCCGCAGAAAATCCTTGTGGTTTGGAGCATCTCACTACTGCCATCATGGGAAAACACCAATGGCGGTGTGATGACCCCCCTTCATGAAGGGGCCATCATGGACAGAAACTCCAACCTGAGCCAATATATGAACCTCGCCCTGACCTCAGATGCATGAAATCTAAATTCAGCTCTGCAGAGTGTGCCTGCCATTTCCTCGCCCTGAAACCAAAGCAAAGCTTCAGTTCTCAGACTTACATCCTTGCATTCCTGGCCGCAAGGCCTCCAGTTTGGCAGTACCGGAGCCAGAATGCAGCACTCTGCCTGCCCTCCAGAAGAAAGACTTTGCCTTATGGGGCTACGGAGAAACCCCAAATAATTATCTTCTGCATGCCACTCAACTGTACCCCAATTATACAGCGTATCTGGGCACGAATGCCCTGTCTGGCACAGCCTGAGTGCAGACTTCCTGAACGACACCTAGAAAGCTGGCCCCAAACTGAACACATCGGACCCGCCATGGCCTTAGGTCGTCATCTCTTCCAAACCTCGGTTTTCAGGCTTCAGAACCTAGACCTTATCTCCAATTAGTGCCCAGAGGTGAACGTGATGCAGAAATCAAAACTCCTCCTTCCCCATGGCAAGAAACCCTGAGGTTGGCATGTCCAAGGTTCACTGTAGGAGAAACCTGCAAGCTCAATGAGGTCCCGCCCAATATTGAGGACCACCTTGGGCACAAACACACATTGTGACCCTCAGCATGAGTCCACTATTCAAGTAACGTCTCTCAGTGGCTGGACCAAGAATCTGCATATGGGCTTGCCATGCCCATAGGACCCCAGGCCTAACCAGAGGGTGGGTATTCCAGTTGTATGTACTCAGTGCTCTGCTCTAGAATCCCTCTATTGTGGGGACACATGAGGCAGAAAACAGGACTCCTCCCTTCCCACAAAATGACCCCAATCTCTTGGGAGCCGGACAAATCACCAGAGAGGGAGACTTCCATGGCCCATGAGACCATGCCTACATTAAATGACCATCATGAATACAACATCCAGAGACATAAGCCTGAACGACCGCCTCTCACTCGCCTTACTTTCTAATCACAATGAGCTCCCCTCACGGACTGTAGATCACTCCTGCCATAACCTCAGCCCCAAACCTCAGCCGAGTTTGTGTTTTTGGATGTCTGTCCCCACAGCCCTGGCCCACACAGCCGCCAGGCTGGGGCCTCTGGAGCCACACCACAGGACTGTCCTGCTCTCTCCAAGGAGACTATGCCCATTCCATTGCCCATAACCCCACAGAATAGGAGAAACCTCAAGGCCCCCGAGGACATCCCACTACTATAAGCCTCTCTGGACAAAGGCATCCTGACACAAGCTGAGCAACTACCTCCATGCAGAAACACAGACAGATGTCGGCAGAGACAGTAGATTGAACCAGACAGGCCCCTGGGCCCTAATCTGAACTCTTGCTTTGGTTTCCAGGTGTCACTCCTCAGAGGCCTGGGTTTGAAGACCAGCATCTGGGGCTTTCCTGAGACACCAAACAGAACAACTATCGTCTCCACATGGGAAGCTTCATTGTTGGAGCTGTGTCAAACCCTTCGGTTTGGAGAAAACTGCAGAGTCCCTGAGCCACCGCCACATTCCAAGGTCTCCATGGCCACCAACCCACAGTATGACTCATCCTCAGGAGAGTCCATTTCTACTCAGCCCTCTGAGAAACCCGCCCAAGAGCCTGCAGATTGAGCCTGCCTTGCCCCAAGCAGCCAGTGGGAATGTGAGGTGGCATTTGCAGACATTCATGCTTAGACCCCTTCTCTCGAGTCTTTCTGTAGGGGTCATCCTAGAACCATCTCATAGTACTCGACTGTCCTACAGAGGAAACCTTGATGTTTGGGGCAGCTCATAACTCCCAGCGTTGGGAAACCTCCCTGGCCTCATGACGCCCCCACCCCCTTCAGGAAGGGGCCAGAATGGACACAAACTCCAACCTGAGGCAACGTCTGATACTCGCCCTGACCTCAGATGCAGGAGATCTCGATTCAGTCTCTGCAGAGTGGGCCTGCCATGCCCTCGGCCCCAAACCTAACGCTAGCTTGTGTTTTCAGACTTCCCTCTTCACACTCCTGGCAAACAAGCCCTCCAGACTGGGAATTCCAGAACCACAACACAGTTTTCTGCCTGCCCACCAGAAGAAAAACGTTGCCCTATGGGGCTCTCCAGAAACCACAAATGAGAACCAACCTGCTCTGGCCTCGACCGCACCCTAACTGGAAAGGCTACCCTGGTCAGTAATGCTCTGTCTGACACAGCCTGACGTCCCGACAGACAAGGAAACAGCTGGCTGCACACTAAGCACATCAGACAGGCCATGGCCTTATGCCGTCATCTCTTCCCAACCTGGGTTTTCAGACATCTGACCCTAGATATTATATCAAATCCTGGCAAACGTGGGTAACTGAAGCACAAATCAGATCTTCTCCTTCCCCATGGCTGGAAAGCTTGCTGTTGGCATGGAGTCATACCTTCAGTGTAGGAGAAACCTTCATGGCCCCTGAGGCCAAGCCTAAACTTGAGTGCCTCCTTGGGTACAAACTCGCATTGGGACCATCAGCATGGGCCCCATGTCGAAGTAAGGTCTCTCAGGGCCTGGACCAAGAGCCCGCATATGGGGCTTGCCAAGCCCCTATGATCCCAATCTTCACAAGAGCTCGAGTATTCCATTTGCTCGAACCCAGGACTGTGATCTGGAGTCCCTCTCCTGGAAGAACACCTGAGCCAGACAGCAGGACTCCACCCTTCCCACAAAATGTCCCCAAAATCTTAAGAGCTGGACCAACTCCTCAGAGAGGGAGACTCTTCCATAGCCCCTGAGGTCACCCCTACATTCCACGGCTATGGGAGACAAAACATCCAAAGACAAAAGCTTGCGTGACTGCCTCCCATTTGCCCTTCTTTCATAAGCTGAGGATCTCCTCTCACGGTCTGTGGGTCCATCCTGCCATGCTCTCGGCTCCACACCCAAGCCGAGTTTGTGTTTTCAGACTTCTGTACCCACAGCCCGGACCCACACACCCTCCAGGCTAGGGCCTATGGAGACACACTGAAGGACTTTGCCAGTCCTCTCCAAGAAAACTGTACCCAATCCATTGGCCACAACCCTAGAGATTAGGAGAATCCAATAAGGTCTCCAAGGCCATGCCTCGGCCATGGACTAAGAGGGGCACTCTGACACCAGCTGAGCAACTATCTCCACTTAGATACTCAGACAGTGTCCCCAGAGACAGAAGATTGAAACGGACAGGCATCTAGGCTCTAATCTGAACCCTAGCTTTGGTTTCCAGGTGTCTCTACTCAGAGAACTGGTTTGAAGACCAGTATCTGGGGCTTTTCTGAGGCACCAAAGAGAACCTGTCTCATCTCCACATAGGTATCTCTTTTTAATTGGAGCAATATTACACCCTTCGGTTAGGCGAATACTTCATGGCCCCTGAGCTGCCAACATATTCCAAGGTCTCCATGCACACAAACCCACATTATGACCCATCCGCAGGAGAGTCCATTTCAATTCAGCACCCTAGTTAGCTCGCCCCAGAGCCAGTAGTTCAAACATGTCTTGTCACAAAGAGCCAATGGGAATGTGAGGTATGCTGTACAGGCATCCATCCTTCGAATCCTGCTCTCCAGTCTTTCCGTATGGGACATCCTGGAGCCATTCAACAGGACTCGACTGTCCATCAGATGGAAAGCTTGTGGTATGGGTCAACGCACAAACTAGAGTTTGTGCTGGTGTCTAAGGTGCTGTGCAGGATTCTCCAATCTTGAGGGTTTGGCACAGGTCGAAGGGCATGGTTTCCTACTGGGGACAGGAGATATTCTATTGTGTGGCTCAGGGACCACATGTTGTATCCTAAGTTGGTATTTCAGAACAGGACCCTGAGGACAGATGCCTGAAAACCTAATCTAGTGTTCCAATGACGTCCTAGGAGCATATCAGGTACAATCTTCTGACCCAGGAACATTGAAATGGCTGTCTGCTTGGATGTAGGTGATCAGGGCGTTTCAGACTGGCATTTGTGTCCAGTGCTGCCGACAATATTGGGTCGGGCTCAGGGCTCTTGCGTGTTTCTCCTAAACTGGAAGGTTTGGGCAGGTTTGACGGGCACAGTTTCCTTGGGGATGGCAGGCCCAGTCATGTGTTGTGGATCCAGAGACCCTGTCCTGGAGGGCATATGAGCCATGGTTTTGGGAGAGAAGTCTGCAAACACAAATGTGGGTTATGGTTAGTGGAAAGGTGATCACAGGCCCAATGAGTAGACCTGGAGTGCAGCTTGTCAGGAGTAATTAGGGTGACTGGAAGGCAGTAGCACAGGCTTTTCTCTCTATATTGTGTGTCCAGGATGGCCTTGGAATGCAGGTATAGTCTCATGGGTCCATGGGAAACTTTTCCTCTCTATGGATCTGTGCAGCTCATAGTTTGGTGGCTTTTTTGGGGAAGGGAAGAGTGTTGTTTTCCATCTTATGGGTGCCCCAAAACAGGGATTCCAGATACAGGCTCTTTTTCTGGGCATCTGGGACTTCCCACCAAGGGTTAGGATTTGCACCTAGGGGTGTATGAGGCCTGCAATGCAGGATCATGATGGTGCAACTGAGAGGGATTGTTTGAAAGCTTGCTCAGGCTGAGTCTCACAATGCCTGTTTGCTCCCATGGCGGCCCTCAGGAGTGGGAGTGGTCTCATTGGTCATATATCTGGCTCCCTCTTAGAGAGTTGGACACCCAACCCAACAGCCAAATGTCCTGCCATGAGGAAGGATGAGTTCTCTTCTGTCAGGTTCCTCTGTGCTTCAGGTTGCCCCATTGGCAGGGTTTCCAGCAAGGTCTCGAGATAGGTGCCTGAATACCAAGGATGGGTGGAGATGACGTACTTGGGCCATAGCAATCCCAAATGCTAGATATGAGGCCTAAAACTCGGTCAGGGCTCAGGCTCTGTCAGAAACAGCGCTAGTGGCCATGGCAGCCTTTATATCAGAGTAGATTCGAGGGCGGAGCAGATTGATCCTCATGTGGAGTTTCTTGGGAAGATTCCCAGGCATTTGTTCATTCAATAGGGAAGGCAGAATGCTGTGTTGTGGCTCCAGGTTTCCCAATCACGAGAGCTTGGGAACCAGTCAGTTTTGGGTGGAATTGTAAACAAAAGCTATGGTTCAATTCAGTGCCAAGCAGAAGGCAGTTCCAATTTGTAGCAGTTTACTCGAGACATCCAGCACTGGAATAAGGGTGGATGTCAGATGCTTGCTCACACTAGAGTTTTTGTCTATGATGACCGACAAGTGGAGGGGTGGTATAAAGAGGCCATGGAGGAGTTCACATGCTGAGGCCTGTGAACTGCTGCAAAAAGTAACATTTCTTTGTACAGTGTAGGTGAAGTCTGGTTTGTTTACTCTAGGTTTCCCCATGTGGAAAGTTTGTGAAGAAGAGCTCTCCGGCATGGATGCCAGGAAAGCACACCTCCATTGACAATTGCAGCTGAGGAACATGGCAGATTCGTTCTGGTAGCTCTGGGACAAAGTGCCAAGGCCTTGAGTTGACATGGGATCTCTTGCAGATGGGTCACAATGCTTGTTTGTTACCAGGGAGAACTTAGAATGTGCTGGTTGCTAAGGTGCCATGCAGGATTCTCCTACCCTGAGGGTTTGGCACAGGTTGAAGAGCATGGTATTCTTCTGGGGACAGGGGATGTTCTGTCGTGTGGCTCAGAGACCACATGATGTGTCATAGATTGGTATTTCAGAACAGGCCCCTGAGGACAGATGCCTAAAAACCTAATGGGGTTCCATTGAGAGCCTAGGGGCATTTTAGGTTCAATCGTCTATCTCACGATCATTGACTTGGCTATTTCCCTGGATGTAGGTGATAAGGGTGTTTCAGACTGCACATTTCCATCCCGAGTGGCCGGCAATATTGGTGTGGGCTCAGGGGCCACACAGGTTTCTCCTAATCTGGAAGGTTTGGGCAAATCTGATATGCACAGTGTCCTTGGGGTTGGCAGCCAGAGTTCTGTGGTGTGGCTTCAGAGATAACATTCTGGTGGGCATGTGAGCCATGGTTTTGGGAGAGAAGTCTGCAAACCCAAATACAAATTAGGGTGAGTGACGAGGTGATCACAGGCCCAATGCGTAGACCTGGAGGGAAGCTCTTCATGAACTATAATTAGGGAGACTGGAAGGCAGTAGCACAGGCTTTTCTCTTTGGATTGTGTGTCCAGCATGGCCTTGGAATGCAGGTGTGGTCTCATGGGTCCATGGGAGTCTTTTCCTCTCTATGGATCCTGGTGGCTCTCCATAGTTTGGTGGCTTTTTCGGGGAAGGGGAGAGTGATGTTTTCCACCTTATGGGTGCCCCAAAACAGGGATTCCAGAGACGGGCTCTGGTTCATGGCATCTGGGACATCACAACATGTGCTAGGATTTGGGCTTAGGGGCATATTAGGCCTGCAATGCGGGTTCATGGTGGTGCAACAGAGAAGGATTGTTTGAAAGCATGCTCAGGCTGAGGGTCACAAGGCCTGTTTGCCTCCAGGGCATCCCTGAGGCGTTTGTGTGGTCTCACTGGACTTGTAAATGACTCCCCCTTTCAGGGTTGAACACCCATCCTAACAGCCAAGTTTCCTGATATGAAGAAGGAGGAGTTCTCTATTGTGCTTCAGGATGCCCCATTGTCAGGGATTCCAGCAAAGGTCTGGGGACAGGTGCCTGAATACCAAGGATGGGTAGAGATGAAATACTTGAGCCATGGCAATCCCAAATGCTATATGTGGGGCTCAAACTCTGGTGACTGACACTAGGTCTGGGCTCAGGCTCTGTCAGACACAGCACTAGTGGCCAGGGCAACCTATAAATCAGGGTCCCTCCGATATAGGGCCGAGCAGATTGATCTTCATGTGGGGTTTCTGGCCAGACTCACCAGGCACTTGTTTCTATCGGGAAGGCAGAATGCTGTGTTGTGTCTCCATAATTCGCTATCAAGAAGGCTTGGGGACCAGTCGGGTGAGGAAGGAATTGTAAACACAAGCTACAGTTCAATTCACTGCCAAGCGGAAGGCAGTTCCTGTGTCCAGCAGCTTTTTCGAGATATCCAGCACCTTAGTAAGGGAGGACGTCGGATATTTGCTCACACTGGAGTTTGTGTCTATGATGTCTGACAAATGGAGGGGTGGCGTCAAGAAGCCATGGAGGGATTTTCACGTTGAGACTCATGAGCTGCTCCAAATAGCAAGGTTTCGTTCTACTGGACAGGTGGAGTGTGGTTTATTTGCTCCAGGGTCCCCCATGTGGAAAGTTTGGGTAGCAGAGCTCTACCGCATGGATGCCTGGAATGTTCAACTTCATTGACCATTGCAACTGAAGAACATGGCAGCTTTATTCTGGTGTCTCTGTAGCAAAGTACCAAGTCCTTGATTTGACATGGAATCTCTTGCAGATGGGCCACACAGCTGGTTTGTTACCAGGTAGATCTTAGAATGTGCTGGTGGCTTAGTAGTTGTGCAGGAATCTACTACTCTGGGATTTTGCACAGATTGTAGGGCACGGTTTCCTTCTGGGGACAGGAGATGTTCTGTTGTGTGGCCCAGGCACCACATGTTGTATCATAAGTTCGCATTCTAGAACAGGCCTCTGAGGACACATGTCTGAAAACCGAATCAATGGTTCCAATGACGTCCTAGGGGCATGTTAGGTTCATTATTCTGACTCAGGACCATTGACTTGGCTGTGTTCCTGGATGTAGGGGATCAGGGTATTTCAGACTGTGCATTTGTGTTCAGAGCGGCCGCCGAAATTGGGGTAGGCCCAGAGGCCTTGTAGGTTTCTCCTAATCTAGACAGTTTGGGCAACTGTGATGGAAACAGTTTCCTTGTGGATGGCAGGGACAGTCCTGCAGTGTGGATCCAGAGACCCCATCCTGGAGGGCATGTGTGCCATGGTTTTGGTAGATAAGTCTGCAAACACAAATTTGAATTAGGGTGAGTGGCGAGGTGATCACAGGCCCAATGCATATACCTTTAGAGCAGCTCATCTGGAACTGTAATTAGGGTGAATAGAAGGCAGTAGCACAGGCTTTTCTCTCCGGATTGTGTGTCCAGGATGGCCTCGGAATGCAGGTGTGTTCTCATGGGTCCATGGGAGACATTGCCTCTCTATGGATCCTGGTGGCTCCTCATAATTTGGTGACATTTTTGGGGAAGGGATGAGTGCTGTTTTCCATCTGAAGGGTGCACCAAAACAAAAATTCCAGAGATGGTCTCTGGGTCTGGGCACCTCGAAAATCCCACCAAGTTTTATGATTTGAACCTACAGGCATACCAGGCCTGAAATGAGGGATCATTGTGGTGAATCTGAGAGGGATTTTTTGAAAGCATGCTCAGGGTGAGGGTCACAATGCCTGTTTGTGCCAAGGGTAGTCCTCAGGAGTGTGTGTGGTCTCATTGATGTTGTAACTGGCTCCCCCTTTGAGGGTAGAACACCCATCCCAAAAGCCAGGTTTATTGCCATGGGGAAAGAAGAGTTCTCTATTGTGCTTCAAGTTCCCTAATTGGCAGGGATCCCTGCCAAGGTCTGGGGACAGGTGCCTGAATATCAAGGATGGGTAGAGATGACATACTTGGGCCATGGCAATCCCAAATGCTAGATATGGGGCCTGCTCTCTAGTGGCTGAAACTCAGTCGAGCTCAGGCTCTGTCAGACACGGCACTAGTGGCCATGGCAGCCTATAAATCGGTGTTGACTCGAGGGCCGACCTGATTGATCCTCATGTGGGTTTTCAGGGCAGACTCACCAGGCATTTCTTCATTCGATGGGGAAGGCAGAATGCTGCGTTGTGGCCCCAGATTTCCCTATCAAGAGGGCTTAGGGACCAGTCAGGTGAGGATGGAATTGTAAACACAAGCTATGGTTCAATTCAGTGCCAAGTGGAAGGAAGATCCAATGTGCAGTGGTTTATTCAAGACATCCAGCACCGGGATAAGGGTGCATGTCAGATGTTTGCTTAGACTGGAGTTTGTGTCTATGATGACCGACCAATGGAGTGGTGGCATCAAGAGGCCATGGAGCAGTTTACACGCTGAGGCCTGTGAGTTGATCCAAACATAAGGTTTCCTTCTACTGGACAGGGGAGGTCTGGTTTGTTTACACCAGGTTCCCCCATGTGCAAAGTTTGGGTAGCATAGTACTCGCACGTGGATACTGGAAAGCACACCTACATTGACCATTGCACCTAAGGAACATGGCAGGTTCTTTCTGGTTGCTCTAGGGCAAAGTACCAAGGCCTGGTTTCTAATGAAGTTGGGTCACAATGCAGTTTTGTTACCACGGAAATCTTACTATGTGCTGGTGGCTAAGGGGCCATGTATGATTAGTCTATCCTGATGGTTTGACACCGGTCGAAGAACACGGTTTCTTTCTGGGTATCGGAGATGTTCTGTTGTGGGGCTCACGGACCAAATGTTGTATCATAAGTTGGAATTCCAGAACAGGCCTCTGAGGACAGATGCCTAAAAACTTCATCTAGGGTTCCAATGAAGTCCAAGGGGAATTTCAGGTTCAATCATCAGACTCAGGACCATTGACTTCGGTGTCTGCCTATATGTAGGCAATCAGGGTGTTTCTGACTGTGCCTTTGTGTACAGAGTGGCCTCCAATATTGGGGTGGGCTCTGGGGCCTTGCAGGTTTCTCCTAATCTTGAAGGTTTAGGCAAATTTGTGGCCACGGTTTCTTTGGGGGTGGCAGGCACAGTCCTGTGGTGTGGCTCCAGAGACTCCATCGTGGAGGGCATGTAAGCCATGGTTTTGGGAGAGAAGTCTGCAATCACAAACTCGGATTAGGTTGAGTTGCGAGGTGATCGTAGGCCCAATGCATAGACCTGGAGGGCAGATCGTCAGGAACTGTAAATCACGTACCTCGAAGGCACTAGCACTGGCTTTTGTATCTGGATTGTATGTCCATGATAGCCTTGGAATGCAGGTGTGTTCTAATGTTTCCATGAGAGTATTTTCCTCTCTACGGATCCTGGAAGCTCCCAATAGTATGATGGCTTTCTCGTTTGAATGGAAGAGTGCTGTTTTCAATCTTAGATGTTCCCTAAAAAGGGATTCCAGAGAAGGGCTGTGAGTCTGGGTGCTTGGAAAATCCCACCAGGATTAGGATTTGGGCCTAGGGGAGTACCAGGCCTACAATGTGTGACTTGGAGGTACAACTGAGAGCGTTTGTTTGAAAGCATGCTAGTCTGAGTGTCACAATGCCTGATGTGATTAGGGCAGCCCTTATGAGTGGGAGTTGTCTCCTTGGCCATGCAGCTGGCTACCACTTTAATGTAGGACACCCATCCCAACTACCAGGATTCCTGCCATGGAAAAGGAAGAATTCTCTATTGTGCCTCAGGTTCCCCCATTAGCAGGTATTCTAGCAAATGTCTGGGGACAGATGCCTGAATACCAAGGATGGGTAGAGATGAGGGACCTGAGACATGGCCAGTCTCACATGCCTGACTCTCTGAGTAGCTGACATGAATTGAGCACTCAGGCTCTGTCAGAAACAGAACTAGTGGTCAGGGCTGAGTATGAATCAGGGATCCCTCAAGGGCTGAGCAGATTGATCCTCATGCAGAGTTTCTGGGCAGAATCACCATGCCCTTCTTCTTTCTAAGGGGAAGGCAAAAAGCTGCGTTGTGGCCCCAGAATTCCCTATCAAGCGGGCTTGGGGACCAGTAGGATGAGGATGGAATTGTAAACTCAAGCTAAGGTTCAATTCAGTGCCAAGCAAAAGGCAGTTCCATTGTGCAGTGTCTGATTCCAGATATCCAGCACCTGAGTAAAGGTGAAAGTCAGACATTTCCTCATGCTGGAGTTTATGTCTATGATGACCGATGAATGGAGGGGTGGCGTCAAGAGGCCATGGAGGATTTCACATGCTGGGGCTTGTGAGATGCTTCAAACAGCAAAGTTTCCTTCTACCACACAGGGGGAGTCTGGTTTATTTGCTCCAGGGTCCCCCATGTGGAAAGTTTGGGTAGCAGAGCACTCCCACGTGGATGCCTGAAAAGCACACCTCCATTAAAATTGCAGCTGAGAAACATGGCCAATTCGTTCTGGTGGCTCTTGGGCGAATTACCAAGGCCTGGAGTTGACATGAAGTCTCATGAAGATGGGTCATAATGCAGGTTTGTTACCATGGAGACCTTACAGTGTGCTGGTGGCTAAGGGACCATGTAGGATTCATCTACCCTGAGGGTTTGACACTGGTCAAAGGGCACGGTTTCCTTCTCGGACCAGAGATGTTCTGATGTGGGGCTAACGGACCAAATGTATCATAATTTGGTATTGCAGAACAGGCCTCTGAGGATAGATGCCTGAAAATTTAATCTAGGGTTCCAATAAAATCCTAACGGAATGTCAGGTTCAATCCTCTGACTCAGTATCATTGACTTCAAAGTCTGCCTAGATGTAGGTGATCAGGGTGTTCCAGACTGTGCATTTGTGTACAGAGTGGCAACCAGTATTGGGGTGGGCTCAGGGGCCTTGCAGGTTTCTCCTAATCTGGAAAGATAGGGCAATTTGATGGGCACAGTTTCCTTGGCAATGGTGGGCACAGTCCTGTGGTGTGGCTCCAGAGACCCCATGCTGGAGGGCATGAGAGCCATGGTTTTGGGAGGGAAGTCTGCAAACACAAATGCAGGTTAGGTTTAGTGGCGAAGTGATTGTAGGCCCAATGCATACTCCTGGAGGGAAGCTCCGTGTGAAATGTAAATCGCATGCCTCAAAGGAGGTAGCACAGGCTTTTTTATCTGGATTGTGTATCCACGATGGACTAAGAATGCAGGTGTGGTCTCAGGTGCCCATGGGTGATATTTCCTCTCAAGTATCCTGGCGGCTCCTTATAATGTGTTGGCTTTCTCAGAGAGGAAAGAGTTCTGTTTTCCATATTAAGGGTGTCCCATAACAGGGATTGCAGAGAAGTGCTCTGGCTCTGGGCACCTGGAAATACCCACCAAGGGTTATGATTTGGGCATAGGGGCTTACCAGGCCTCCAATGCAAGTCCTGGAGATACAACTGAGAGCGTTTGTTTGAAAGCATGCTCAGGTTGAGGGTCACTATGCAAGCTTTTGCATAGGGTGGCCCTCAGGAATGGGGGTGGTCTCAATGGCCATTCAGTAGGCTAACACTCTGAGTGTTGGACACCCTTCCGAACTTACAGGAATCCTGCCATGGGGAATGAGGATTTCTCTATTGTGATTCAGGTTCCCTCATTGGTAGGGATTCCAGGAAAGGTCTGGGGACACATGCCTGAATACCAAGGATGGGTAAAGATGACGGCTCTGTTCCGTGGCCAGTCTAACATGCGGGATATGGGCCCTGCCTTCTAGGTGGCTGACACGAGGTCGGGGCTTAGGCTCTGTCAGACACAACACTAGGGGCCAGGGCTGTCTATAATTCAGGGTTCCCTCAAGGGACAAGTAGATTGATCATAATGTGGAGTTTCTGGGCAGACTCACCAGGCCCTTCTTCTTTCTATTGGGAAGGCAGAATGCTGTGTTGTGGCTGCAGAATTCCCTATCATGAGGGCTTGTAGACCAGTAGGGTGAGGATGGAATTGTAAACCCAAGCTATGAATAAATTCAGTGACAAGCGAATGGCATTTCCAGTGTGCAGCGGCTGATTCGAATATCCAGCACCTGAGTAAGCGCAGACGTCAGATGTTTGCTCAAGCTGGAGTTTGTGTCTATAATGACCGACAAATGGAGAGGAGTTGAAAAGAGGTCATAGAGGATTTCCCACACTTGAGCTTGTGAGATGCTCCAAACAGCCAGGTTTCCTTCTACAGGACAGGGCAGTCAGATTTGTTTGCTCGAGAGTCCCCCATGTGGAAAGTTTGGGTAGCAGAGCACTCCCACATGGATGCCTGGAAAGCACACTTCCATTGAACATTGCAGCTGAGGAACATGACAGGTTCTTTCTGAAGGCTCTGGGGTGAAGTACCAAGGCCTGTAGTTGACATGGAATCTCATGAAGATGGCTCACAATGCTGGCTTGTTACCAGTGAGATCTTAGAATCTGCTGGTGGCTACGGGCCAAGTAGGATTCATCTACCCTGAGGGTTTGACACAGTTCCAAGAGCACGGCTTCCATCTAGAGAAAGGAGATGTTCTGTTGTGGGGATCAGGGACCATATGTTGTATCTTAAGTTGGTACTCCAGAACAGGTCTCTGATTACAGATGCCTGAAAACCTAATCAGGGGTTACAATGAGGTCATAGGAGCATGTCAGGTTCAATCTTCTGACTGAGAAACACTGACTTGGGTATCTGCCTGGATTCAGGTGATCAGCGCATTTCAGACTGCACATTTGTGTCCAGAGGGGCCTCCAGTATTGGGGTGGGCTCAGGGGCCTTGCAGGTTTCTCCTTATCTCGAAGTTTTAGGCAAATGTGACGGACACATTTTCCTTGGGGATGGCAGGCACAGTCCTTTGGTGTGGCTCCAGAGACCCCATCCTGGAGGAAATATGAGCCATGGTTTCGGGATAGAAGTCTGTAAGCACAAACTCGGGTTAAGGTTAGCAGTGAGGTGATCGCAGGCCCAATGCATAGACCTGGAGGGCAGCTCGTCTGGAACTATAAATTAGTTGCCTTGAAGGTGGTAGCACAGGCTTGTGTATCTGGCTTTTGTGTCCAGGATGGCCTCGGAATACAGGTGTGGTCTCATGGATCCATGGGAGATTTTTCCTCTCAAGGATCCTAGCGGCTCCCTATACTATGGTGGCTTTCTTGGCGAAGGGGAGAGTGCTATTTTCCATCTTAGGGGTGTCCCAAAACAGGGATTCCAGAGACAGGCTGTGTTTCTGGGCCCCTGAAAAATCCCACCAGGTGTTAGGATTTGTGCTTAGGGGCATATCAGGCCTGCAAATTTGGATTCTGGAATGCAACTGAGAGTGTTTGTTTGAAAGCATGCTCATGTTGGGGGTCACAATGCCTGCTTGTGTCCAGGGCGGCCCTCATGAGTGGGCGGGTTATCATTGGCCATTCAGCTGGCTACCACTCTGAGGTCTGGAAACCCATCCCAAGAGCCATCATTCCTGCCATGGGGAAGGAGGATTTCCCTATTGTGCTTCTGGTTCCCCCATTGGCAGGGATTTCAGCAAATGTCTGGGGACAGATGCCTGAATCAAGAATGGGTAGAGATGACAGCCCTGGGACATGGCTGGTCTCACATTCTGGAGTTGGAGCCCAGTCTCTGGGTCCTGACACGAGGTCAGAGACGAGGTTCTGTCAGACTCAGCGCTAGTGGCCAGGTAAACCTATAAATGGGGTTCACTCGAGGGTCGAGTAGATTTATCCTCATGTAGGGTTTCTGGGCAGTCTCTCCAGGCTGTTTTTTCTTGCTATGGGGAAGGCAGAATGCTGTGTTGTGGCTTCAGAATTCCCTATCAAGAGAGCTTACTGAACACCAGGGTGAGGATGGAATTGCAAACCCAAGCTACTTTTTTTTTTTCAAGATTTTATTTATTTGTCAGAGAGCGAGCGAGAGCAAGCACAGGCAGACAGAGTGGAAGGCAGAGTCTGACTAAGAAGCAGGCTCCCTGCGGAGCAAGGAGCCTGATGTGGGACTCGATCCCAGGACGCTGGGATCATGACCTGAGCCGAAGGCAGCTGTTTAACCAACTGAGCCACCCAGGCGTCCCGCCAAGCTACTTTTAAATTCAGTGCCAAGCATAAGGCAATTCCAGTGTGTAGCAGCTGATTCAAATATCCAGCACTTAAGTAAGTGCAGATGTCAGTTGATTGCTTACGCTGGAGTTAGTGTCTATGATGACCAACAAATGGATGGGTGGCCTCAAGAGGCCATGGAGGATTACCCACCCTCAGGCTTGAGATACTCCATACAGAAAAGATTCCTTTTACCGTACAGGGGAGTCTGGTTTGTTTCCTCCAGGGTTCCCAATGTGGAAAGTTGGTATCAGAGCACTCCCGCTGGATGCCTGGAAAGTACACCTACATTGACCATGGCAGCAGAGGAACATGGCAGTTTCATTCTGGTGGCTCTGGGCCGAAGTACTAAGGGCTGGAGTTGTCATGGAGTCTCATGAAGATGGGTCACAATGCTGGTGTTTTGTCAGGGAGATCATAGAATGTGCTGGTTGCCAGGGGGCCTTGAAGGATTCATCTACCCAGAGTGTTTGACACAGGTCCAGAGCACAGCTTTCTTCTAAGGACAGATGTTCTTTTGTGTGGCTCAGTGACCATATTGTATCATACATTGATATTCAGAACAGCCTTCTGAGTACAGATACCTGAAAACCTATTCTAGTGTTCCAGTGAATCCTAGGAGCATGTCAGGTTCAATCTTCTGTCTGAGGACCATTGACTTGGATATCAGCCTGGATGTAGATGATATGGTGTGTCAGACTGTGCATTTGCGTCCAGAGTGGCCTCCAATATTGGGCTGGGCTTAGGGGACTTGCAGGTTTCTCCTAATCTAGAGTGTTTGTTTAATAGTGACAATCACAGTTTCCTTTGGGAAGACAGGTACAATCCCGTGGTGTGGCTCCAGTTATCACAAACTGGAGGGCATGTGAGCCATGGTTTTGGGAGGGAAGTCTGAAAACACAAACTTGGGTTAGGGTTAGTGGCAAGGTTATCGCAGGCCCAATGCATAGACATGGATGGCAGCTCTTCAGGAACTGTTAATCGGGTGACTCAAAGGCAGAATCACAGGCTTTTTTCTCTGTATTGTGTGCAGGATGGCCTCAGAATGCAGTTGTGGCCTCATGGGTCCATGGGAGATTTTTCCTCTCTAAGGATCCTGGTGGCTCCCAATAGTTGGTGGCTTTTTCGGGGAAGGGAAGAGTGCTGTTTTTCATGTTAGGGGTGCCCCAAAATATGGATTCCAGAGACGGACTCTGGGTTTGGTCCCCTGTAAAATCCCACCAAGTGTTAGGATTTGGGCCTAGTGGCTTACCAGGCCTGCATGCAGGATCCTGGAGGTGCAACTGAGAGGTCTTGTTTGAAATCATTCTCAGGCTGAGGGTCACAATACTTGCTTATGCCCAGGTGGCCCTCATGAGTGGGCGTGGTCACATTGGCCATGCAGCTGGCTCCCACTTTGAGGGTTGGACAACCATCCCAACAGCCAGAATCCTGCCATGGGGAAAGAGGAGTTCTCTATAGTGCTTCAGGTTCCCCCATTAGCGGGGATTCCAGCAAAGGTCTGGGGACAGAGGCCTGAATACCAAGGATGGGTAAAGATGATGGACATGGGCCATGGCCAGTATCAAATCGTGGATATGGGCCCCGATCACTGGGTGGCTGACACTAGGTCTTGGCTCAGGCTCTGTCAGACACAGCACTAGTGCCCAGGGCAGCCTATAAATTGGGGTTCCCTCGAGTGCCGAGCAGATTGATCCTCATGTATGGTTTCTGGGCAGACTCACCAGGCCCTTCTTGTTTGTAAGGGGAAGGCAGAATGCTGCTTTGTGGCTCTAGAATTCACTATCAAGAGGGCTTGTGGACCAGGAGGCTGAGGATGGAATTGTAAACCTAAGCTATGGTTACATTCTGTATCAAGCAAAAGGAATTTCCAGTGTGCAATGTTTGAATCCAATATTCAGCACTTGAGTGAGGGTGGATGTCAGATATTTGCTCATGCTGGAGTTTGTGTCTATGATGACACAAAAATGGAGGGGTGGCGTCAAGAGGCCATGGAGGATTTCCCAATCTGGTGTTTTTGAGATGCTCCAAACAGCAAGGTTTCCTTCTACCAGACAGGGGCAGTCTGATTTGTTTCCTCCATGGTTCCCCATGTCGAAAGATCGGATAACATAGATCTTCCACATGGGTGACTGGAAAGCACACCTTCATTGACCATGACAGCGAAGGAACATGGCATCTGGTGGCTTTGAGGCGAAGAAATAAAGACTGGATTGGACATGGAACCTCATGAAGATGGGTCAAAATGTTGGTTTGTTACCAGGGAGATCGTAGAATGTGCTGGTGGTTAATGGGCCATGCAGGATTCATCTAGCCTGAGGATTTGACACAGGCCCAAGAGCCCGGATTGCTTCTGGGGGCAGGAGATATTCTGTTGTGGGGCTCAGCGGCCATATGTTGTATCATAAATTGGTAATCCAGAACAGGTCTCTGAGGACAGAAGCCTGAAAACCTAATAAAGGGTTTGAATGAGGCCCTAGGGGAATGTCATTCAATCTTCTGACTCAGGATCATTGACTCTGGTGTCTGACTGGATGCAGGTGATGAGGGTGTTTCAGACTGTGCATTTGTGTCCAGAGTGGCATCCAATACTAGGGTTGGCTCAGGTTCCTTGCAGGTTTCTCCTTATATGGGGTTTTTGGACAACTGTGATGGGCAGTTTCCTTGGGGATTGCAGGAACTGTCCTGTGGTGTGACTCCAGAGACCCCATCCTGGAGGACATGTGCGCCATGATTTTGAGAGAGAAGTCTGCAAACACAAACTTAGGTTAGGGTTAGTGGCAAGGTGATCATAGTCCCAATCCATAGACCAGGAGGGCAGCAAGTCTGGAACTGTAAATCACGTAACTCAAAGGTGGTAGCACAGGTAATTGTATCTGGATTTAATTTCCAGAATGGCCTCTATTGCAGGTGTTGTCTCAAGGGTCCATGGGAGATTTCTCCTCTCAAGGATCCTGGCGGTTCTCAATAGTTTGTTGGATTTCTCCGGGAAGGGATGAGTACTGTTTTCCAGCTTAGGCATGCCCCAAAACAGGCATTCCAGAGATGAGCTCTGGGTCTAAGTGCTTGGAAAATCCCACCAAGGGTTAATATTTAGGCCTAGGGCCATACCAGGCCTGCAATGCGGGATCCTGGAGGTGCAACTGAGAGCGTTTGTTTGAAAGTATGGTCAAGCTGAGGGTCCCAATGCCTGCTTGTGCCCCGGAGGCCATCAGGATTGGGCGATGTCTACTCAGCCATGCAGCCAGTTCCCATTCCTAGGGTTGGACACCCATCCAAAAGCCAGGATTCCTGCCATGGCGACGGATGAATTCTCTATTGTGCTTCAGGTCCCCCCATTGGTAGGGATTCCAGCTAAGATCTAGGGGACAGATGCCTGAATACCAAGGATGGGTAGTAATGACAGCCCTGGGCCATGGCCGGTCTCACATGGTTAATGTGGGCACCACCCTCTGGGTTGCTGACACGAGGTAGGGGCTCAGGCTCTGTCAGACACAGCACTAGTGGCTTGGGCAAACTATAAATAGGGGTTCCCTCCTGGGCTGAGTATATTGATCTTCATGTGCAGTTTATGGGCAGACTCACCAGGTCCTTCTATCTATGAAGAAGGCAGAATGTTGCGTTGTGGCTCCAGAATTCCCTATCAAGAGATATGGCAGACCAGTAGGGTGAGGATGAAATTGTAGTCTGAAGCTAGGCTTAAATTCATTGCAAAGCGAAAGGCAGTTCCAGTGTGCAGCAGCTGATTCCAATATCAGCGCCTGAATATGGGCGGATGTCAGATGTTTGCTCAGGCTGGAGTTTGTGTCTATGATGACCAACAAATGGAGAGGTGGCGTCAAGAGGCCATGGAGGATTTCCCACCCTGGGGCTCAGGGGCCATAATTTGTATCATAAGTTGGTATTCCAGAAGAGGCCTCTGAGGACAGGTGCCTGAAAAGTTAATCCCTCTTCCAATGAGGTCCTAGGGCCATGTCAGGTTCAATTATCTGACTCAGGACCATTGATTTGGGTGTCTGCCTGGATGGAGGTGATCAGGGTGTTTCAGACTGTGCATTTGCATCCAGAGCAGCCTCCAATATTGGGATGTGCTCAGGAGCCTTCCGGGTTTCTCCTAATCTGGAGGGTTTGGGCAACTGTGATGGGCCCAGTTTCCTTGGGGATGGCAAGCACAGTCTTGTGGTGTGACTCTGGGGCCCCCATTCTGGAGGACATGTGAGCTATGGTTTTTAGAGAGAGATCTGCAAACACAAACTCGGGATAAGGTTAATGGAGAGGTGTTCACAGCCCCAATTCAAAGATCTGGAGGGCAGCACGTCAGGAACTGTAAATCAGGTGACTCGAAGCCAGTAGCACAGTCTCTTGTATCTGGATAGCATATCCACGCTGGCCTCGGAATACAGGTGTGGACTCATGGGACCATGGGAGATTCTTCTTCTCAAGGATCCTGGGGGATCCCATTAGTTTGGTGGCTTTCTCAGGGAAGTGAAGAGGGCTGTTTTCCATCTTAGGGGTGCCTCAAAACAGGGATTCCAGTGACGGGCTCTGGGTATGTGCACATGGAACATCCCACGATGTGTTAGGATTTGGGCTTAAGGGCATATCAGGCCTGCAATGCAGGATCCTGGAGGTGCAACTAAGAGCATTTTTTTGAAGGCTTGATCAAGCTGAGGGTTACAATGGCTATTTGTGCCCAGGGCAGCCCTCATGAGTGGGCATTGTCTCCTTGGCCATGCAGCTGGCTCCCACTTTGAGGTTTGGACACCCATATCAACAGCCAGGATTCCTACCATGGGGAAGGAGGAGTTCTCTATTGTGCTTTAGGTTACCCCATTGGTAGGGATTACATAAAAGGTCTGGGGACAGGTGCCTGAATACAAAGGATGGGTAGAGATGATGGACTTGGGCCCTGGCCAATCTCACATGCTGGATATGGGCTCATATCTCTGGGTGCCTGAAACTAGGTCTTGGCTCAGGCTCTGTCAGACACAGTACTAGTACTAGTACTAGTACTAGTGCTAGTGCCCAGGACAGCCTATAAATCAAGGTTCCATCGAGTTCCAAGTAGATTGATCCTCATGTGGAGTTTCTGGGAAGATTCACCAGGCCCTATTTCTTTCTAGTGGGAATGCAGAATGTTGCCTTGTGGCTCCAAATTCCCTCTCTAGAGGGCTTGCAGACCAGGAGGCTGAGGATGGAATTCTAAACCCAAGCTATTGTTAAATTCAGTGTCAAGTGAAACGCAGTTCCAGTGTGCAGTGGTGGAAAAGAAAATGCAGAATCTAAATAACGGCAGATTTCAGATGTTTTCTCATGCTGGAGTTTTTGTCTATGATGACTGACAAATGGAGGGGTTGTGTCAAGGGCCATGAAGGATTTCTCATGCTGGTGCTTCTGAGATGCTCCAATCAGAGGGTTCCCTTCTACTGGTCAGTGGCAGTCTGGTTTGTTTGCTCCAGGGTCCCACATGTGGAAAGAATAAGTAGAAGAGCACTCCCACATGGATGCCTGGAAAGCACACCTCCACTGACCATATCAGGTGAGGAACATGGCAGGTTCATTCTGGTGGCTCTGGGGCGAATTACCAAGGACTTGAAGTGACATGGAATCTCATGAAGATGGATCACAATGCTGTTTGTTTGTTACCAGAGAGATCTTAGAATGTGCTGGGGGCTAAGGGGCTGTGCATAATTCATATACCCCGACCCTTGACACAAGTTGAAGAGCACGAATTCCATCTGGGGACAGGAGATATCTATTGTGGGGTTCAGGGACCAATCTTCTGACTCAGGACCATTGACTTGGGTGTCTTCCGGGATGGAGGTGATCAGGGTGTTGCACACTGTGCATTTGTGTCCAGAGTGGCCTCATAAATTGGACTGGGCTCAGGGGACTTGCAGGTCTCTCCTAATCTGGAGGGTTTGGGCAACTGTGATTGACACAATTTCATTGGGGATAGCAGGATCTTTCCTGTGGTGTGGCTACAGAGACCCATCATAGAGGGCATGTGAGCCATGGTTTAGGGAAAGAAGTCTGCAAACACAAACTTGGGGTAGGGTTAATGGCGAGGTGATCACAGGCCCAATGCGTAGGTCTGTAGGTCAGCTCGTCTGGAACTGTAAACCAGGTGATTCGAAGGTGGTAGCACAGTCTCTTGTATCTGGATTGTGTGTCCAGGATGGCCTCGGAATGAAGGTGTGTTCTTATGGAGCCCTGGGAGATTTTTCCTCTCTACGCTTCCTGGCAGCTCCTAATAGTTTTCTCAGGGGAGGGAAGATTGCTGTTTTCCATCATAGGGGTGCTTCAAAACAGAGATTCCAGAGACGGGCTCTGGTTATGTTGGCATGGAAAATCCCACGAAGTGTTAGGATTTGGTCCTAAGTGCATACCAGGCCTACGATGCGGGACCCTGCAGAAACAACTGAGAGCATTTGTTTGAATGCATGCTAAGGTTGAGGGACACAATGCCTGCTTTGGCCCAGGCTGCCCTTATGATTGGGCGTTGTCTCATTGGCCATGCACCTGGTTCTAATTCTGAGGGTTGGGCACCCATAGCAACAGCCAGGCTTCCTGCCATGGGGAAGGAGGAGTTCTCAATTGTGCTTCAGGTTCCCCCACTGGTAGGGATTCCAGCAAAGGTCTGGGATAGTTGCCGGAATACCAAGGATGGGTAGAGATGACTGGGCCATGGCCAGTCCAACATGCTGGATAAGGGCCCCACACTCTGGGTGGCTGACACGAGGTTGGGGCTCAGGCTCTCTCAGACACAGCGCTAGTGGCCAGCGCAAAGTATAAATCGGGGTTCCCTCGAGGGCCAAGTAGATTGATCTTCATGGGGAGTTTCTGGGCAGACTCACCAGGCCCTTCTTATTTCTATGGGGAAGGCAGAATGTTGCGTTTTGTCTCCCTAATTCCCTCTCAAGAGGACTTGCAGTCCAGTAGGGTGAGGATGGAATTGTAAACCCAAACTATGCAAGAATACAGTGTCAAGTGAAAGGTATTTCCAGTGTGCGTGACTGATTCGAATATCCAGCACCTGAGTAAGAGCAGATGTCAGATGTTTGCTCATGCTGGAATTTGTGTCTATGATGACTAACAAATGGAGGGTTGGCATCAAGAGAATGTGGAGGACTTCCCAGGCTGGGGCTTGTGAGATGCTCCAAACAACCAAGGTTTCCTTCAACATGACAGGAGCAGTCTTATTTGTTTGCTCTAGGGATCCCTATGTGGAATTTTTGTAAAGCACACGTCCATTGACCTTTGTACCTGAGGAACATGGCAGATTCATTTCATGGCTCTTGGGCAAAGTACCAACACCTTGAGTTGGCATCAAGTCTCAGGAAGTTGGGTCACAATGCTGGTTTGTTACCAGGGAGATCATAGAAGGTGCTGGGGCTAATGGGTCATGCAGGATCCATCTACCCTGAAAGTTGGACATAGATCCAAGAGCACATTTTCCTTCTGGAGACAGGAGATGTTCTGTTGTGGGAATCAGGGACCACATGTTGTATCATAACTTGGTATTCCAGAACAGGACTCTGAGAACAGATGTCTGAAGACCCAATCTAGGGTTCCAGTGAAGTCCTAGGGGCATGTCAGGTTCAATCATCTGACTCAGAACCATTGACTTGGCTTTCTGCCTCGATGGAGGTGCTCAGGGTGTTTCAGACTGCACGTTTGCATCCAGAGCAACCTCCAATATTGGGGTGGGTTCAGGGGCCTGGCAGGTTTCTCCTAATCTGGAGGGTTTGGACAACCTGATGGGCACTGTTTTCTTGGGGATGGCAGGAACTTTCCTGTGATGTGGCTTGAGGGACCACATCTTGGTGGGCATGTAAGCCATGGTTTTGGGAGAGAAGTCGGCAAACACAAACTGGGGTTAGGGTTAGTGTCGAGATGATCACAGGCCCAATGCATAGACATGGAGGGCAGCTCGTCAGGAAATGTAAATAGGATGACTCGAAGGCGGTAGCAAAGACTTTTCTCTCTGGATTGTGTGGACAGGATGGCCTCGGAATGCAGGTTTGTTTTCATGGGTCCATGGGAGATTTTTTCTCTCTAAGGATCCTGGCGGCTCCCAATAGTTTGGTGCCTTTCTCAGGGAAGGGAAGAGTGCTGTTTTCCATCTTAATGGTGCCCCAAACAGGGATTCTGAGACGGACTCTGGGTCTGGGCACCTGGAAAATCCCACCAAGGGTTAGGATTTGGGCCTAGGGGCATACCAGGCCTGCAATGCTGGTACTGGAGGAGCAACTGAGAGTGTTTGTTTGAAAACATGCTCAGGCTGAGGATCACCATGCCTGCCTGTGCCCATGTCGGCCCTCAGGAGTGGGCATGGTCTCCTTGGCCATGCAGCTGGCTCCCACGCTGAGGGTTGGACAACCATCCCAACAGCCAATATTCCTGCCATGGGGAAGGAGGTGTTCTCTATTGTGTTTCAGGTTCGCCATTGGCAGGAATTCCAGCAAAGTTTGGGGGACAGATGACTGGATACCAAGGATGGGTACAGATGATGGCCCAGGGCCATGGCCGATCTCTCATGCTAAATATAGGCCCTCACCTCTGGGTGGCTGACACGAGGTCGGGGCTTAGACTCTGTCAGACACAGCACTAGTGGTCAGGGAAATCTATTAATCAGGGTTGCCTCGTGGTCTGAGTAGATTGATCCTCATGTGCAGTTTCTGGGCAGACTCAACAGGTCCTTCTTCTTTCTATGTGGAAGGCAGAATACTGCGTTGTGGCTCCAGAATTCCCTATCAAGAGATATTGTGGAGCAGTGTGGTGAGGATAGTTTAGTAATACAAAGCTATGGTTAAGTTCAGTGAAAAGCAAAAGGCAGTTCCAGTGTGCAGCTGCCGTTTCGAATATCCAGCACCTGAGTAAGGGTGGATGTCAGATGTTTGCTCACACTGGAGTTTGTGTCTGTGATTACCCACAAATGGAAGGGTGGCGTCAAGAGGCCATGGAGGATTTCCCATGCTGGGGCTTGTGAGATGCTCCAAATAGCAAAGTTTCTTTCTACCGGACAGGAGAAGTCTGGTTTGTTTTCTCTGGTTTCTCCATGTGGAAAGTTTTGTAGCAGAGAACCCCACAGGGATGCCTGGAAATCACCCCTCCATTGACCATTGCAGCTGAGGAACATGACAGGTGCATTCTGGTGGCTCTGGGGCAATATATCGAGACCTTGAGTTGACATGGAGTCTCATGAAGATGGGGCACAATGATGGTTTGTTACCAGGAATATCATAGAATGTGCTGGTTGCTAAGGGGCCATTCAGGATCCAAATACCCTTAGGGTATGACACAATTCCAGGAGCATGGCTTCCTTTTTGGGGAGAACATATTCTGTTCTGTGGCTCAGGGACTATATATTTTATCATAAGTTGATATTCCAGAGCAGGCCTCTGACGACAGATACCTGTAAACCTAATCTAGTGTGCCAATGAAGTCCTCGGGGCATGTCAGGTTCAATCTTCTGACTCAGGAGCATTGACTTGGGTGTCTGCCTGTATGGAGGTGATCAGGGTGTCTCAGACTGTGCATTTGTGCCCAGAGCGGCCTCCATTATTTGGCTTCGCTCAGGGGCCTTGCAGGTTTCTCCTAATCTAAAGGTATCGGGCAAAAGAGATGGGCACAGTTTCCTTGAGGATCTCATGCACAGTCTTGTGGTGTGGCTTCAGATGCCAGAACCTGGAGGTCATGTGAGCCATGGTTTTAGGAAGGAAGTCTGCAAACACAAACTCAGTTTAGGTTAATGGCAAGGTGATTGCAGGCCCAATGCATAGACCTGGAAGGCAGCTCGTCACGAACTGTAAATCCGATGACTCAAAGGTGATAGCACATGATATGTATCTGGATTGTATGTCCAGGATGGCCTCGGAATGCAGGTGTGTTCTCATGGGTCTATGGCAGATTTTTCCACTGAAGGATCCTGGTGGCTACCATGAGTTTGGTGACTACCTCGGGGAAGGGAAGAGTGCTGTTTTCCATCTTAAGGGTCCCCCAAAATAGGGATTCCAGAGATGGGCTCTGTGTCTGGGCCCCTGTAAAATCCCACCAGGGTTAGGATTTGGGCCTAGGTGTGTACTAGGCCTGCAATTCGGGGTCCCAGAGATGCAATTGAGAGCGTTTGGTTGAAAGCATGCTCAGGCTGAGGTCACAATGCCTGCTTGTGCCCGGGGAAGCCATCATGATTGCACATGGTCTCCTTGGCCATGGAGCTGCCTTCCACTTTGAGGGTTGAGCAACTATCCCAACTGTCAGAATACCTTCCATGGGGAAGGAGGAGTTCTCTATTGTGCTTCAGGTTCCCCCAATGGCAAGGATTTCAGCAAAGGTGTGGGTACAGATGCCTGAATACCAAGAATAGAAGAGAAGACAGACTTGGGCCATAGCTGATCTCACATGCTGGATATGGGCCCTGATCTCTCCGTGGCTGACACTAGGTCCTGGCTCCGGCTATGTCAGACACAGCACTAGTGCCCAGGGCAGCCTATGAATCAGGGTTCCGTCTAGCACCGAGAAGATTGACCATCATATGGAGTTTCTGGGCAGACTCTCCAGGCCCTTTTTCTTTCTATGGGGAAGGCAGAATATTGTGTTGTAGCTCCAGAATTCCCTCACAATAGGGCTTGTGGACCAGTAGGCTGAGGATGGAATTGTAAACCCAAGCTATGGCTTAATTCAGTCAAACTAAAGGCAGTTCCAGTGTGCAGCGATCGAATTGAAATCCAGCACCTGAGTAAGGGCGGATGTCAGATGTTTGCTCATGCTGGAGTTTGTGTCTATGATGACTGACAAATGGAGTGGTGGCTTCAAGAGGAAATGGAGGATTTCCCACGCTGGGGCTTGTGAGATGCTCCAAACAGAAGGTTTCCTTCTACCGGACAGGGGCATTCTGTTTTTTTGTCTCAAGGGTCCCCGCCAATTGCAAAGTTTGTGTAGCAGAGCACCCCTGTATGGTTGCCTGGAAACCACACCTGCACTGACCATTGCAGCTTAGGAACATGGCAAGTTCATTCTGGTGGCTCTGGGGCGAAGTACTAAGGGCTTATTTTTACATGGAATGTCATGAACATGGGTAACAATGCTGTTTTGTTACCTGGGAATTCTTAGCCTGTCATCTGTACACATCCTTGGTATTAAGGCAACTTTCCACAGACCTTTCCTGTAACCCTGCCAATGGGGGAACCTGAAGCACAATAGAGAACTCCTCTTTCCATTGCAGGAAGCCTGGCTGTTGCAATGGGTGTCCAACCCTCAAAGTGGGATCCAGCTATATGGCCAATGAGACTACGCCTTCTCCTGAGGGCCCCCCTGGGCACAAAGAGGCATGATGACCCTCAGCCTGAGCATGCTTTCAAACAAGCCCTCTCTGTTACACCATTAGGATCCTGCATTGCAGGCCTGGAATGCCCCTAGGCCCAAATCCTAACACTTGGTGGGATATCCGGGCACCCAGACCCAGAGCCCGTCTCTGGAATCCCTGTTTTGGCATAAGCCTAAGTTGGAAAACAGCATTCTTCCCTGTTTTGGAGCACCCCTAAGATGGAAAAGAGCACTCTTTTCTTCTCTAAAAAACCACCAATCTATGGAGATCCACCAGGATCCTTAGAGAGGAAAAGTCTCCCATTGAACCATGAGACCACGTCTACATTCAGAGCCCATCCTGGACACACAATCCAGATAGAAATGCCTGTGCTACCAGCTTTCAGTCACCCTAATTACAGTTCCTGACGTGATGCCTTCTAGGTCTATGCATTGGACCTGCGATCACCTTGCCACTATCCCTGACCCAAATTTGTGTTTGCAGACTTCCCTCCCAAAACCATGGCTCTCATATCCTCAAGGAGGTGGTCTCTGAAGCCTTACCACAGGACTGGGCCTGCCATCCCCAAGGAAACTGTGCCCATCACAGTTCCCCAAAGCCTCCAAGTTAGGAGAAACCTGCAAGGCCCCTGAGCCCACCCCAATAGTGGAAGTGGCTCTGGATGCAAATGCACAGTCTGAAACACCCTGATCACCTACATCCAGTCAGACAACCATATCAATGGTCCTTAGTAAGAAAATTGAACCTGATGGGCACCAAGGACATCATTGGATCTCTAGATTAGGTTGCAAGCATCAATCCTCAGAGGCCTGTTCTTGAATACCAAGTCAGGATACAACATATGTACCCTGAGCCACAAAACAGAACATCTCCTCTCCCAAGATGGAAACTGTGCACATCGACCTGTGCCAAACCCTCAGCGTGGCCCATAGCCACCAATACATTCTAAGAACTTCCTTGTAACAAACCAGTTTTGGGACACATCTGTAAGAGATTCCAAATCAACTCAAGGCCTTGGTACTTGGCACCAGAACCACCAAAACGAACCTGTCATGTTCCTCAGCTGCAATGGTCATTGGACGTGTGCTTTCCAGTCATCCATGCGGGAGGGCTCTGCTACGCAAACTTCCACTTGAGGGACCCTGGAGGAAAAAAAAAACAGACTCCTCCTGTCCATTAGAAGGAAACCTTGTTGTTTGGAGCATCTCACAATCTTAAGCGTGGGTAATCCTCCATTGCCTCCTGAAGCCACCCCTCCATTAGTCGTCATCCTAGACACAAACTCCAGTGTGAGCAAATATCTGACATCTGCCCTTACTCAGGTGCTGGATATCTCGTATAAGCTGCTGCACATTGAAACTGACTTCCGCTTGGCACTCAATTTAAGCATAGCTGGTGTTTACAATTGCATTCTCACCCTATTTGTCCCCAAACCCTCTTGATAGGGAATTCTGGATCCATAAGGCAGCATTCTGCCTGCCCCACAGAAAGAAGTGCTTCGTGAGTCTGGCCAGAAACCCTACATGAGGATCAATTTACTCGGCCCTGGAGAGAACCCCAATATATAGACTTCTCTGGCCACTAGTGCTGTGTCTGACACAGCCTGAGCCCAGACCTCGTGTCAGCCACCCAGAGAGCGGGGCCCATATCCAGCATGTGAGAACGGCCATGGCCCAAATCTGTCATCTCTATGCATCCTTGGTATTCAGGCATCTGTCCCCAGACCTTTGCTGTAATCCCTGCCTATGGGGGAACATGAAGCACAATAGATATTTCCTCCTTTCCCATGGCTGGAAACCTGGCCATTGGAATGTGTGTCCATCCCTCAGTGTGGGAGCCAGAAAATGGACAATGGGACCACGCCCACTCCTGAGGGCCACCCTGGGCACAAACAGGCATTGTAATGCTCAGCCTGAGCATGCTTCCAAACAAGCCCTCTCAGTTGCACCACCAAGATCCTGCATTGCAGGCCTGGTCTGCCCATAAGCCCAAATCCCAACCCTTGGTGGGATTTTCCAGGCGCCTAGACCCAGAGCCCATCTCTGGAATCCCTGTTTTGGGGCACACCTAAGATCGAAAATAGCAGTCTTCCCATCTCAAAAAGTCATCAAAATATTGGGAGCCGCCAGTATCCTTAGAGGAAAAATCTCCCATGGACCCATGAGGCCACAGCTACATTCGACGTCACCCTAGACACACAATCCAGATATAAAAGCCTGTGCTTCCACCTTCGGGTCATTCCAGTTACTGTTCCTGACGAGTAGCCTTCCAGGTCTACACATTGCCCTGCGATAACCTAGCCACTAAACCTAACCCGAGTTTGTGTTTGCAGACTTCCCTCCCAGAACCATGGCTCACATGCCCTCCAGGGTGGAGTCTCTGGAGCCACACCACAGGACTGTGCTTGCCATCCCCATGGAAATTGTGCATGTCAGTTAACCAAACCCTCCAGAGTTGGTTGAAACATTCAAGGCCCCTGTGGCCACCCCAATATTGGAGGTTACTCTGGACATAAGTGCGCAGTCTGAAACTCCCTGATCACCTACATCCTGGCAGACACCCAAGTCAACTTTCCTAAGTCTGAAGATTGAACCTCTCATGCCCCTGGTACTCATTGGAACCCTAGATTAGGTTGTCGGGCATCTGTCTTCAGAGGCCTGTTCTTGAATAGGAACTTATGATATGGCATGTGGTCCCTGAGCCACAAAACACTACATCTCCTGTCCCCAGAAGGTAACCGTGCTCTTCGACCTGTGTTAAACCCTCAGGGTAGGAGAATCTTGCAGGCACCTTAGTCACCAACACATTCTAAGATCTACCTGGTAAAAAAAACCAGCATTGTAACCCATCTTCAAGAGATTCCATGTCAACTCAAGACCTTGGTGCTTCGCCCCAGAAGCACCGTAAAGAACCTGCATGTTCCTCAGCTGCATTGGTCAATGGAGGTGTGCTTTCCAGGCATCCATGTGGAAGGGCTCTGCTACCCATACTTTTCACATGGGGGGCCCTGCAGAAAACATACCAGACTCTAACTGTCCAGTAGAAAAAACAACCTTGCTGTTTGGAGCATCTCACATGCATCAGCCTCTTGATGCCACTCCTCCATTCGGTCATCAGAGACACAAACTCCAGTGTGCGTAAACGTCTGAAATCCACCTTTACTCAGGTGCTGGATATTTCATTTGTTGGCCACGATAGATACAAACTCTATCATGAGCAGACATCTGACCCTCGCCTGTACTCAGATGCTGGAGATCTCTAAAAAAACCACTGCACATTGGAACGGCCATGTTCTCGGCACTGAGATTAAGCATAGATTGTGTTTTCTGCCTTCTGTTCTCACACTCCTCGCCTTCAAGTCCCCCATATTGGGAATTTGGGAGCCACAATGCAGCCTTCTGCCTGCCCACCAGAAAAAAGATGTGCCCTTGGGTCTGCGTGAAACTCCATATAAGGTTCCACCAGCACAGCCCTCTATAGCACCACAATATCATAGGCCACCTTGTGAACTAATGCTTTGTCTGACACAGCATGAGCCCCGACCTCCTGGTAGCCACCTAGATAGCGGGACCCATATCTGGCAGGTGTGACCTGCCTTGACCTGAGTCCTTCATCTCAAACCAACCTGGTTATTCACGTACCAGTCCCAGAACATAGCTCAAATTACTGTGCATGGGGGAATCTGAAGCACAAAAGAGTACTCCTCCTTCCTCATAGAAGGAAAATTAAATGTTGATATGGTGGTCCAACCCTCATATTGGGATCCAGGTGCATGGAACAAGAGCCAATGCCCACTCAGGATGGGCATCTGGGCAAAAACAGGCATTGTGACCCTTACCCTGAGACCCATTTCCAACAAGTCTCCATGGGAGCTGAACCAAAGCCCCACAGAGCCAGGCAGTCAAGCCTCTAGGCCCAAATACTAAGCCTTTGTAGGGTTATCCAGGCACAGGGACCTATAACCCATATCTGGAATCCCTGTGTTGACGGAAACACTGAAACAGTAAACCACGCTCTCTCCTTCCCAGTGAGACACCAAACTCTTGGGTGCTGGGCAGAATCCCCAGAGAGGTAGAATATTCCATGGACACATGAGGACACCCCACCATTCCAAGGCCATCCTAGACACAATCCAGACAGAAAAGCCTTTGCTCCTGCCTCCCAGCCACACGAATTTCAAATCCTGAGGAGCTGCCCTCAGCGTCTGCAGATCGGGGCTGCCATCACCTCCCTCCTAATTGATACACAATTTTGTGTCTGAAGACTTTGGTCCCAGAGCCCTTAACCACATTCCCTGCAGGATGGGGCTGACAGAACCACACTACATCACTGGGCCTGATCTCTGGATGAAATTCTGCCGTCTCAGTTGCACAAACCCTCCAGATTAGGAAAAGCCTGCAAGGCCCCTGAGCCCACCCCAATTTCATAGGCCACTCTGGAAAAAATGCACAGTCTGACACAGCCTGAGCATCTACCTCCAGGAAGACTCACAGGTCAAAGTCCCTAAGTCCGAAGGTTGAGGATGACATGCCCCTACAACCTCATAAGAACCCTAGCCTAGATATTCAGGCCTCTGTGCCCAGAGGCCTGGTCTTGAAATCCAACATATGATCCGACATGTGGTCCCTGAGCCATACAAGAGAACCCCTCCTGTCCCGAGAAGGGAACCTGGCTCCTGGGAACTGGGTCTAACCCTCAGGTAGGAGAATCCTGCATGGCCACAGATCCACAACCACATTCTTTTTTTTTTATATAGATTTTATTTATTTATTTGACAGAGAGAGATCACAAGTAGGCATAGAGGAAGGCAGAGAGAGAGAGAGGAAGAAGCAGGTTCCCTGCTGAGCAGAGAGCCAGATGCGGGACTCAATCCCAGGACCCTGAGATCATGACCTGAGCCGAAGGCAGCGGCTTAGCCCATTGAGCCACCCAGGCACCCTCACCACCACATTCTAAGGTCTCCCTGGACACCAAGCAGCATTGTGACTCATTAGACTGGGAACATCCGTCAACTTAGATCACTTGGAAATTTGAACAAAAACCAGCAGATCAAGCCTGCAATGTTCCTCAGCTGCAATGGTCATGCAAGGAAGACTTCCCAGGCCCCCATTCAGAGACCTCTGCTGTCGAATCTTTCTATATGGGGGACCCTGGAGCCTTGTAAGCGGACTTCCCCTGTCCCACAGTAGGACACCTTGCTGTTTGGAGCAGCTCACAAGGTCCTGCTTGGGAAAATCTCCAAGAATTCTTGAGGCCACCCCACAATTCGTTGACCATCATGGATGCAAACCCAGCGTGAGCAGACATCTGACCCTCGCCCATACTCAGGTGCTGGAAATCTCGAAACAACCACTGCACAATGGAATGGTCCTGTGGTCGGCACTGAGCTTATCCCTGGCTTGTGTTTTCAGACTTCTGTCTTCACAATCCTCGCCTACAAGCCCTTCATATTGGGAATTCTGAAGCCACAGTGCAGCTTTCTGCCTGCCCACCAGAAAGAAGTGCCCTATGGGTCTTCGTAGAAACCCACATGAGGATCCTCCTGCACGGCCCTCAATGGCACCCCAATATAATAGACCGACCTCTGCATAAATTGTCTATCTGACACCGCCTGATCCCCGACCTCCTGTCAGCCACCCAGATAGTGGGCCCCATATCCTCCAGGTGGGTCCAACCTTCGCCCGAGGCCATCATCTTGAAGCAACCTGGATATTCAGGTACCTGTCCCAGACTTAGCTCAAATTCCTGCCCATAGGGGACTCGGAAGCACAAAAGAGTGCTCCTCCTTCCCCATGGCCAGAAAACTGAATGTTGAGATGGCTGTACAACCCTGAGTGGGAACCAGGTGCATGGTCCATGAGACCATGCCTACACAGGACGGGCAGCTGGGAACAAATAGGCATTGTGACCCTCAGAATGAGACCCCTTTCCAAAGATCCCCCTTGGGATCTGGACAAGGATCCCAAATCGAAGCTTTGGTTAAGTTTTCCCAGTGTCTGGACCCAGAACCCATCTCTGGAATCCCTGTTTGGACAGGATCCCAGAGATGGAATACAGTCTTTTCCTCTTCCCCAAAAAGAAATCAAACTCTTGGGTGCCAAGCAGAATCACCAGAGTGGAAGAATATCCCATGGACACATGAGGTCACCCCTCCATTTAGTGGCCATCCTAGACACAAAATCCAGACAGAAAAGCCTGTGCTCCTCCCTCCCAGCCACCTGAATTTCAAATCCCGAGGAGCTTCCCTCAGGGTCTTCATATTCGGACTGCCATCACCTCACACCTATCTCTTATCCGAGGTTGTGTCTAAAGTCTTTGGTCCCAAAGTCCTGACACACATGACCTCCAGGATGGGGCCTCGAGAAACACATGACATCACTGGCCCTGCTCTCCTGAGGAAACCCTGCCCATCTCAGTTTCCCAAAATGTCCAGATTAGGAGAAAACTGCAAGGCCCCTGACTGCACCCCAATATCATAGGCCACTCTGGAATAAGTGCACAGCCTGACACAGCCTCAGCACCTACCTCCAGGATGACATGCAGGCCAATGGCACTTAGTCCGAAGATTGAAACTTCCATGGCCCTAAAACCTCATCAGAACCCTAGCTTATGTTTTGAGGTCTCTCTCCCTAGAGGTCTGTTCTGGAAATTCAAGCATATGGTCCAACCTGTGGTCCGTGAGCCATACAAGAGCACACCTCCTGTCCCAAGAAGGAAACCTGGCTCCTGGGTACTGGGTCTAATCCTAAGGATAGAGAATCCTCAATGGTCAGAGAGCCGCCACCACATTCTAAGGTCTCCCTGGACACCAAGCAGCATTGGGACCTGTTAGACTGAGAACTTCCATCAACGCAAATCACTTGGAACTTGGAATCAGTGTCATTGGTTCAAGCTTACCCTGTTCCTCAGCTGCAATGGTAACACGAGATTGGCTTCCCAGGCCTCCATTCAGAGAGCATTGCTATCGAATCTTCCATATGGGGGACCCTGGAGCCCTGTAAGAAGACTTCTGCTGTCCCTTAGTAGGACACCTTGATGTTTGGAGCAGCTCACAAGCTCCAGCTTGGAAAAACCTCCAAGAATTCTTGAGGCCTCCCCACCATTTGTTGGCCATCATGGATACAAACTCCAGCGTGAGCAGACATATTCCCCTCGCCCAGGTGCTGAAGATCTCGAAACAACTGCTGTACATTGGAATAGACATGTGCTCGGCACTGAGCGTAACCGTAGCTTATGTTTTCATACTTCTGTCCTCACACTCCTCGCCTGCAAACCCTCCAACTTGGATATTCTGGAGCCGTAATGCAGCCATCTGCCTGCTCACCAGATAGAAGAAGTGAAGAAAGGGTCTGTGCAAAAATCCCCCATGAGGATCCAGTTGCACAGCTCTCAAAAGCACCCCAATATCATAGGCCGAACTCTCCACGAATGTTCTGTCTGACACAGCTCGAGCCCGAGCTCCTGACAGCCACCCAGAAAGCAGGCCTCATTTTCTGCAGGTGGGTCCTGCCTTGGCCCGAGGACCTCATCTCAAAGTGAACTGGGTATTCAGGCACCTGTCCCAGAACTTAGCTCAAATTCCTGCCCATGGGGGAACCTGAAGCATAAAAAAGTACCCCTCCTTCCCCATGGCAGGAAAACTGAATGTTGAGATGGCAGTCCAACCCTCAGAGTGGGAGCCAAGTGCATAGCCCATGAGGTCACACCCACTCAGCATGGGCATCTGGGCAAAAACAGGCATTGTGACCCTCAGAATGAGACCCATTTCCAACAAGAACACTCGGGAGCTGTACCAGGAAAACATAGAGCAGGACCCTAGGCCCAAATCCTAAGCCTTGTTGCGGTGATCCAGGCTCCAGAACCCAGGACCCATCTCTGGAATGGCTGTTTGGACGGGATCCCTGACTCAGAAAACTGCGCTCCTCCCATCCCCCGGAAATACACCAAACTCTTGGGTGCCGAGCAGAATTCCCAGAGAGGTAGAATCTCACATGGACCCATGAGGCCACCCCTCCATTTCGTGGCCATCATAGACAAACAAGTCAGACAGAAAAGACTGTGCTCCTGCCTCACAGCCGTCCGAATTTCATATCTGGAGATGCTTCGCTCAGGGTCTGAAGATTGGGTCTGCCATCACCTCGAGCTTAACTCTTACCCGAGTTTGTGTCTGAAGACTTTGGACCCAGAGTCCTGACCCATATGCCCTCCAGGATGGGGCCTCCAGGAACACACAACAGCACTGGGCCAGCTCTCCCAAGGAATGTCAGCCTGTCTCAGTTTCCCAACCCACCAGATTAAGAGAAAATTGCAAGGCTCCTAATACCACCCCAATTCCATAGGAAGCTCCAGAAAAAATGCATAGTCTGACACAGCCTCAGAATATACCTCCAGGAAGACTCCCAGGTCAATGGGAAGGGATGAAATGGCCTAACCCATGGCAGGTTCGATGTGCTGGGTGTGAAGCCAACTGTCTCAATGTCTCTCACAAGGTCTGGGCTCAGGCTATGTAAGACAGAGCATAGTGTTTAGGGTAGCCTATGCAATTGGGGTGTTGCCGAGGGCTGAGCAGGTTGATTTTCATTTGGGGTTTCTGAGCAATGCCATAGACAATGTTTTTCTTTGGGGGGCAGGCAGAGTGCTTCGTTCTGGAACCAGAATTCCCAATCATGAGGGCTTTTGGGCCAGGAGTGCTAGGGTAGAGTCTGAAAACAAAAGATAGGGTGAGGTTGGGAGCAGGCACACTCTGCAAAGGCTGAAAGGATATCTCATGCATCTGAAGTCAGGCTGAGGATCAGACGTTGGCTGAGGTTGGATTGTGCCCTTGATAGCACCTTCATGAAGCAGGTGCCTCATGAGGCCAACGAAATTTTCCCACGCTGAGTTTGGAGGTTGCCACAAACCACAAGGTTTCCTTCTGCAAGACATTCGAGTCCTTTTGAGTGGCTCCAGTACATACCATACGGAAGGACTGAAGAGGAGGGTTCAAAGGATGGATCCCTGAACAGCATGCCTCGCATTCCCTTTGGCCATTAACGACAAGATATGTTTGATCTGCTGGCTCTGGGGCAAGCTAACCAGCGGGCTGAGTTGAAATGGCCTCTCCTGAGGATGCGTCATAATGTGTGTTTCTGTCCATGGAGACCTTGGAATGTGATGGTTGTACTGTGGCTCTGCGGAATTCTCCGACCAGAAGGGTTTGATACAGATCCAGTAAGAAAGCACTCCATGTGGAGACGAGAGAGGTTTGGTTTGGAGCCTCAGAAAAACCTAATATGCTGGTATACGAAACCAGTCCTCTGAGGACAGACACATGAAAACTAAAGCTAAGGTTCTTATTAGGGCCTAAGGGCCTGTCCATTTCAATCTTCTGTCTCTGGGGACACTGTCTGAGAGTCTAAGTGGTGATAATGGCTCAGCTGGTGTCAGAGTGCCCCTTTTAGTCCAGGGCAGCCTACACTATCAGGATGGCCTCAGGGGCCTTGGAGCTTTTCCCTAACCTGTAGGGTTGTGGTCAATGGATTGGGCACACTTTCCTTGGAGAGGGCAGGCACAATCTTTCGCTGTGGCTCCAGATGCCCTAGCCTAGAGGGTGTGTGGGTCCAGGCTGTGGGCACAGAAGTCTGAAAACACAAACTCAGCTTATGAGTGGCGCCGAGGGTATGGCAGGCCGGATGTACAGATAGAGAGTGAGTTCCTTGGCTTGTGAATCAAGGGCGAGATTCCTTCAGGCTTTTGTCTCTGGATGCGTCCAGGATAGCCGTAGATTGTAGGGGGTGGCCTCAGTGACTGTGGACAAGTATCCCTCTCTGGGGATTTGTCCCAGCTAACAGGAGTTTGGGGTCATTTTGGGGGAAGGGTGGAGTCCTGTTGTCTGGCTCATGTGTCTCTCCAAGAAAGTGATTCCAGAGCAGAGCCCCAGGAACGGGGGGGAGACTGGAAAACTCAAACACTGGTGAGGATTGGGTGTATAGGGGCTTGGCACGCCCCATATGCGGGCTCTTGGTCAAGGCCCTGACAGGCCTTTCTTTGATATTGGGCTCATGCTGAGGGTCACAGAGTGAATTTGTGCCCAAGGCAGCACTCAAGTTTGGGCGTGGTTTCAGGGGAAATGAAGGTTTCTCCCACCCTGAAGGTGTGACTCCATGCCAAGAGCAAGCCTTACAGCCATGGGGAAGAAGGAGTTCTGATTTGTGATTCAGATGCCCAACTGTGTGGGGAATTGATATAATATCTGGGTTTAGATATCTGAAAACCAAGGTTAGGAAGAGATAACGGCATAAGACCATGGCGTGTCAGAAGTGCTAGGTGTGTGGCCAGCTGTCTCCTTGCCTGTCTGGACGTCTGGCATCAGGCTGTGAAAGGCAGAGCATTAGTGCCCAGAGCAGCCTATCAAATCTGAGTGCCGTCGAGGCAAGAGCAGGTTGATCCTCATCTGGGTTTTATGGAAAGCCCCACAAGGAAACGTTTTCTACCGGTGGGCAGTCACTGGGCTGGCTCGTGGTTCTGCAAATCCTACTCTGGAGGGATTGTTTGCCAGGAGTGTGAGGAAGGAAGTCTGAAAACACAAGCTAGCATGAGGTTTGGGACCGAGGGCACGGCAGGCCACTCTGCAGAGGCTTAATCAAGATCTCCTGCATTGCGGTCATATCTACTATGAGACGTGCTTCAAGCTAGAGTTTTTGTCCATGATGGCCTCTCCCTGAAGGATATGGGGGGCTTCATGAGGCCCGGCAGGTTTGCCGTTTTCTCCTACACTGAAGGTTTGACTCACGGCCAGCAGCAAGGTTTCTTGCCATGGGGAAGGAGGGGTTCTGACTTGTGCATCAGGTTCCCCCTGTGCAGGGATTGGAGATAAGGTCTAGGTTCCGATGACTGAAAACCCAGGTTGGGAATGGATGGTGGCCTAAGGCAGTGGCGGGTCCAATGTGCTGGGTGTGCAGCCAGCTGTGTCGGTGTCTGTTGGAAGGTTTGGGCTCAGGCTATTTGCGACAGAGCATCAGTGTTTAAGGTAGCCTATGCAATTGGGGTGTTGCCGAGAGCCAAGCAGTTTGATCCTCATTTGGGGTTTCTGGGCAGCACCATAGACAATGTTTTTCTCCTGGGAGGCAGGCAGAGTGCTTCAGTGTGGCCCCAGAATTCCCAGTAGGGAGGGTTTGTGGGCCAGGAGTGTGAGGACGGAAGTCTGAAAACACAAGCTAGGGTGAGGATTGGAGCCAAGGGCAGAGCAGGCCCAATCGGCAGAGGATGAATCAAAATCTCCTGCATCTGAAGTCAGGCTGAGGATCAGAAGTTGGCTGAGGCTGGAGTATGTGTCCATGATGGCACCTTCATGAAGCGGGGGCCTCATGAATTTGGGGTCATTTTGTGGGAAGGGTGGAGTCGTGATGTCTGGCTCATGTGTCTCTCCAAGAAAGGGATTCCAGAGCAGAGCCCAGGTACAGGTGGGGCGACTGGAAAACTCAAACACTGGTGAGGATTGGGTGCATAGGGGCTTGGCAAGCCCCATATGCGGGCTCTTGGTCCAGGTCCTGACAGGCCTTTCTTTGACATGGGGCTCATGCTGAGGGTCACAGTGTGAATTTGTGCCCAAGCAGCACTCAAGTTTGGGAGTGGCATCAGGGGCCATGAAGGTTTCTCCCACCCTCAAGGTGTGACTCCATGCCAAATGCAAGCTTGACAGCCATGGGGAAGGAGGAGTTCTGTTTTGTGCTTGCTATACCCAGCTGTGTGGAGAATTGATATAATGTCTAGGTTCAGATATCTGAAAACCAAGGTTAGGATGAGGTGACGGCATAAGACCATGGCGTGTCCGAAGTGCTGGGTGTGCGGCCAACTGTCTCCTTGTCTGTCTGGACGTCTGGCTTCAGGCTGTGTCAGGCAGAGCATGAGTGCCCAGAGCAGCCTATCCAGTTCGGGTACCGTCGAGGCCCGAGCAGGTTGATCCTCATCTGGGTTTTCTGGAGAGCCCCACAGGGAAACGTTTTTCTTCCGTTGGGCAGACACTGGGCTGGGTTTTGGTTCCGGAGTTCCTAGTCCGTAGGGCTTGTTGCCAGGAGTGTGAGGAAGGAAGTCTGAGAACAAAAGCTAGCGTGAGGTTTGGGACCGAGGGCATGGCAGGGCCACTCTGCAGAGGCTGATTCGAGATCTCCTGCACTGAGGTCATGTCAACTATGAGACGTGCCTAAGGCTAGAGTTTTTGTCCAGCATGGCCTCTTCCTGAAGGGTGTGGGGGCTTCATGAAGCCAGGGAGGTTTGCCTACGATGGGATTTGTGAACTACTCCAAACCTCAAGCTTTCCTTCTGCACGACAGTCGAGACCTATTGGATGGTTCCAGGAGGCCCCATACGGAAAGACTCGAGAGCAGGTGTCTAAGCATGGATGCCTGGGAATGCCACCTCATATTCCCACTCTTTAGTCAGGACAAGGCAGGCTCAATCTGCGGGCTCCTGGGTGAGCTACCCAGAGCGGAGAGTTGAAATGGACTCTCCTGAAGATGAGTCCTACTGTGGCTTGGTGGCCTGGGAGACCTTGGAATGTGGAGGTGGCTCAGGGACTCTGCAGGGTTCTCCAAACTGAGGTGTTTGACATAGCTCCAACAGGGAAGCTTCCCATGTGGAGAGGAGAGGAGTTCTGTTCAGTGCCTCAGGAAAGCCCCATATCCTGTTCTTCGAAACAAAGCCTCTGAGGAGTAACACCTGGAACCCAAAGCAAGAGTTGAGATTACGGCCTAAGGGCCTGTCCGGCTCAACCTTCTATCTCTGTTGACATCTGTGGGCATGCCTTCGTGGAGGTAGCTGCTCAGCTTGTGTCCGAATGCCCCTGTGTGTCCAAGGAGCCTCCCAGTAGTGGGATGTCCTCGGGGGCCTTGAGGTTTCTCATATTCTGGAGGTGTGTGTCCAAAGGAATGGACACAGTTTCCCAGGAGAGAGCAGGCACGGTCCTGTGGTATGGCTCCAGAGGACCCAGCCTAGAGGCTGTGTTTGCCAGGGCTGTGGGGACAGATGTCTCAAAAAGCAAACTTGGCTCAGCTAGTGGCCAAGGTAATGGCAGGACTGATCTCCAGTCCGTGAGGGGAGATCCTCTGGATATCAAAGGAGGGCAAGTGGGAGGCAGTCACTCAGGATTTTGTCTCTGGGTGTTGTGTTCACAGTGTCCGTTCAGGGTAGGGGTTGTCTCAGAGGCCGAGGAAGAGCCTTCCTCTCGGGGGATTGTCCAAGCTCCCAAGTGTTTGGGTTCATTCTGTGGGAAGGGAAGAGTACTTTTTTCTGCCACAGGGAACCCCCCAAGAGAGGGACTCTAGAGCACAGCAGTGGGTTCCCTGAACTGGAATACACACCATCTAGTTAGTCCTGGGTGCCTATGGGCATGGCAAGCCACATATGCGGGCTCTTGGTCCAGTCACTGAGAGGCGTTACTTGAATAAGGTACTCACGCTGAGGGACACAATGTGTGTTTGTGCCCAAGGCGGCCCTAAAGCTTGGGCGTTGCCACATGGGCCATGTCGTTTTACCTACACTGAAGGTTTGACTCACTGCCAGGAGCAAGTTTTCTTGCCATGGGGAAGGAGGGGTTCTGATTTGTGCATCAGGTTCTCCCTGTTCAGGGATTGGAGATAAGGTCTAGGATCCGATGACGGAAAACCCAGGTTGGGAATGGATGGTGGCCTAAGGCAGTGGCGGGTCCAATGTGCTGGGTGTGCAGCCATCTGTGTCGGTGTCTGTTGGAAGGTCTGGGCTCAGGCTATTTGAGACAGAGCATCAGTGTTTAAGGTAGCCTATGCAATTGGGGTGTTGCCGAGGGCCAAGCAGTTTGATCCTCATTTGGGGTTTCTGGGCAGCACCATAGACAATGTTTTTCTCCTGGGAGGCAGGCAGAGTGCTTCATTGTGGCCCCAGAATTCCCAGTAGGGAGGGTTTGTGGGCCAGGAGTGTGGGGACGGAAGTCTAAAAACACAAGCTAGGGTGAGTATTGGAGCCAAGGGCAGAGCAGGCCCACTCTGCAGAGGCTGAATCAAAATCTTTTGCATCTGAAGCCAGGCTGAGGATCAGACGTTGGCTGAGGCTGGAGTATGTGTCCATGATGGCACCTTCATGAAGCGGGGGCCTCATGAGGCCAAGGAAGTTTTCCCACGCTTAGTTTGGAGGTTGCCCCAAACCACAAGGTTTCCTTCTGCGGGACATTCGAGTCCTGTTGCATGGCTCCAGGACATACCATATGGAAGGACTGGAGAGCAGGGTTCGAAGGATGGATCCCTTTACAGCATTCCTCGCATTCCAATTGGCCATAAGCGACAAGATATGTTTGATCTGCTGCCTCTGGGTCACGCTACCCAGTGGGCTGAGTTGAAATGGCCTCTCCTGAGGATGTGTCATAATGTGCGTTTGGGTCCATGGAGACCTTGGAATGTGCTGGTTGTTCGGTGGCCTTGCGGAACTCTCCTACCTGAAGGGTTTGATACATCCCCAGTAAGAAAGCTGCCCATGTGGAGACGAGAGATGCTTGGTTTGGTGCCTCAGAAAAGCCCCATGTGCTGGTCTACGAAAACAGTCCTCTGAGTACCGACACATGGAAACAAAGGTAAGGTTCATATTAGGGCCTGGGGGCCTGTCCATTTCAACCTTCTGTCTCTGGGGACACTGTCTGAGAATCTAAGTGGAGATAGTTGCTCTGCTGGTGTCAGAGAGCCCCTCTTAGTCCAGGGTGGCCTATCTATTGATGGCCTCAGGGGCCTTGGAGCTTTTCCCTAAACTGTAGGGTTGTGGTCAATGGATTGGACACACTTTCCTTAGAGAGGGCCGGCACAATCTTTCGCTGTGGCTTCAGAGGCCCTAGCCTGGAGGTTGTGTGGGTCCATGCTGTGGGCACAGAAGTCTTAAAACACAAAGTCAGCTTATGAGTGGCGCCTAGGGTATGACAGGCCGGATGTACAGCCCGAGAGGGAACTCCTGGGCCTCTGAAACAAGGGCGAGTGGAAGGCGTTCCTTCAGGCTTTTGTCTCTGGATGTTGTGTCCGGGATAGCCGTGGATTGGAGCGGTGGCCTCAGGGATTGTGGACGAGTATCCCTCTCTGGGGATTTGTACCAGCTCCCAAGAGTTTGGGGTCATTTTGAGGGAAGGGTGGAGTCGTGTTGTCTGGCTCATGTGTCTCTCCAAGAAAGGGATTCCAGAGCAGCGCCCAGGTACAGGTGGGGCGACTGGAAAACTCAAACACTGGTGAGGATTGGGTGCATAGGGGCTTGGCAAGCCCCATATGCGGGCTCTTGGTCCAGGTCCTGACAGGCCTTTCTTTGACATGGGGCTCATGCTGAGGGTCACAGTGTGAATTTGTGCCCAAGCAGCACTCAAGTTTGGGCGTGGCATCAGGGGCCATGAAGGTTTCTCCCACCCTGAAGGTGTGACTCCATGCCAAGAGCAAGCTTGACAGCCATGGGGAAGGAGGAGTTCTGTTTTGTGCTCGCGATACCCAGCTGTGTGGAGAATTGATATAATATCTAGGTTCAGATATCTGAAAACCAAGGTTAGGAAGAGGTGACGGCATAAGACCAGGGCGTGTCCGAAGTGCTCGGTGTGCGGCCAGCTGTCTCCTTGTCTCTCTGGACGTCTGGTTTGGCTGTGTCAGACAGAGCATGAGTTCCCAGAGCAGCATATCCAGTTCAAGGTCCGTCGAGGCCCGAGCAGGTAGATCCTCATCTGGGTTTTCTGGAGAGCCCCACAGGGAAACGTTTTTCTTCCGTTGGGCAGACACTGGGCTGGATTTTCGTTCTGGAGTTTCTTGTCCGGATGGCTTGTTTGCCAGGAGTGTGAGGAAGGAAGTCTGAAAACACAAGCTAGCGTGAGGTTTGGGACCGAGGGCACGGCAGGCCCACTCTGCAGAGGCTGAATCGAGATCTCCTGCACTGAGGTCATGTCAACTATGAGACGAGCCTCAGGCTAGAGTTTTTGTCCAGCATGGCCTCTTCCTGAAGGGTGAGGGCTTCATTAGGCCAGGATGTTTGCATACGATGGGATTTGTGAACTACTCCAAACCTCAAGGTTTCCTTCTGCCCGACAGTCGAGTCCTATTGGATGGTTCCAGGAGGCCCCATACGGAAAGACTCGAGAGCAGGTGTCTAAGCATGGATGCCTGGGAACGCCACCTCATATTCCCACTCTTTAGTCAGGACAAGGCAGGCTCAATCTGCAGGCTCCTGGGTGAGCTACCCAGAAGGGAGAGTTGAAATGGACTCTCCTGAAGATGAGTCCTACTGTGGCTTGGTGGCCTGGGAGACCTTGGAATGTGGAGGTGGCTCAGGGACTCTGCAGGGTTCTCCAAACTGAGGTGTTTGACACAGCTCCAACAGGGAAGCTTCCCATGTGGAGAGGAGAGGAGTTCTGTTCAGTGCCTCAGGAAAGCCCCATATCCTGTTCTTCGAACCAAAGCCTCTGAGGAGTAACACCTGGAACCCAAAGCAAGAGTTGAGATTACGGCCTAAGGGCCTGTCCGGCTCAACCTTCTATCTCTGTTGACATCTGTGGGCATGCCTTCGTGGAGGTAGCTGCTCAGCTTGTGTCCGAATGCCCCTGTGTGTCCAGGGAGCCTCCCAGTAGTGGGATGTCCTCGGGGCCCTTGAGGTTTCTCATATTCTGGAGGTGTGTGTCCAAAGGAATGGACACAGTTTCCCAGGAGAGAGCAGGCACGGTCCTGTGGTATGGCTCCAGAGGATTCAGCCTAGAGGCTGTGTTTGCCAGGGCTGTGGGGACAGATGTCTGAAAAAGCAAACTTGGCTCAGCTAGTGGCCAAGGTAATGGCAGGACTGATCTCCAGTCCGTGAGGGGAGATCCTCTGGATATCAAAGGAGGGCAAGTGGGAGGCAGTCACTCAGGATTTTGTCTCTGGGTGTTGCGTTCACAGTGTCCGGTCAGGGTAGGGGTTGTCTCAGAGGCCGAGGAAGAGCCTTCCTCTCTGGGGATTGTCCAAGCTCCCAAGTGTTTGGATTCATTCTGTGGGAAGGGAAGAGTACTTTATTCTGCCACAGGGGACCCCCCAGGAGAGGGACTCTAGAGCACAGCAGTGGGTTCCCTGAACTGGAATACACACCATCTAGTTAGTCCTGGGTGCCTATGGGCATGGCAAGCCACATATGCGGGCTGTTGGTCCAGTCACTGAGAGGCGTTACTTGAATAAGGTACTCACGCTGAGGGTCACAATGTGAGTTTGTGCCCAAGGCGGCCCTCACGCTTGGGCGTTGCCTCATGGGCCATGCCGTTTTCTCCTCCACTGAAGGTTTGACTCACTGCCAGCAGCAAGTTTTCTTGCCATGGGGAAGGAGGGGTTCTGACTTGTGTATTAGGTTCCCCCCTGTGCAGGGATTGGAGATAAGGTCTAGGATCCGATGACTGAAAACCCAGGTTGGGAATGGATGGTGGCCTAAGGCAGCGGCGGGTCCAATGTGCTGGGTGTGCAGCCAGCTGTGTCGGTGTCTGTTGGAAGGTCTGGGCTCAGGCTATTTGCCTCAGAGCATCAGTGTTTAAGGTAGCCTATGCAATTGGGGTGTTGCCGAGGGCCAAGCAGTTTGATCCTCATTTGGGGTTTCTGGGCAGCACCATAGACAATGTTTTTCTCCTGGGAGGCAGGCAGAGTGCTTCACTGTGGCCCCAGAATTCCCAGTAGGGAGGGCTTGTGGGCCTGGATTGAGAGGACGGAAGTCTGAAAACACAAGCTAGGGTGAGGATTGGAGCCAAGGCCAGAGCAGGCCCACTCTGCAGAGGCTGAATCAAAATCTCCTGCATCTGAAGTCAGGCTGAGAATCAGACGTTGGCTGAGGTTGGAGTATGTGTCCATGATGGCACCTTCATGAAGCGGGGGCCTCATGAGGCCAAGGAAGTTTTCCCACGCTGAGTTTGGAGGTTTCCCCAAACCACAAGGTTTCCTTCTGCGGGACATTCGAGTCCTGTTGCATGGCTCCAGGACATACCATACGGAAGGACTGGAGAGCAGGGTTCGAAGGATGGATCCCTGTACAGCATGCCTCGCATTCCAATTGGCCATTAGCGATAAGATATGTTTGATCTGGGGCCTCTGGAACACGCGACCCAGGGGGCTGAGTTGAAATTTCCTCTCCTGAGGATGCGTCATAATGTTCGTTTGGGTCCATGAAGACCTTGGAATGTGCTGGTTGTTCAGTGGCCCTGCGGAACTCTCCTACCTGAAGGGTTTGATACATCCCCAGTAAGAAAGCTGCCCATGTGGAGACGAGAGATCCGCTGTTTGGTGCCTCAGAAAAGCCCCATGTGCTGGTCTACGAAAACAGTCCTCTGAGAACGGACACATGGAACAAAGCTAAGGTTCATATTAGGGCCTGGGGGCCTGTCCATTTCAACCTTCTGTCTCTGGGGACACTGTCTGAGAGTCTAAGTGGAGATAGTTGCTCCGCTGGTGTCAGAGAGCCCCTCTTAGTCCAGGGTGGCCTACACTATTGATGTCCTCAGGGGCCTTGAAACTTTTCCCTAACCTGTAGGGTTGTGGTCAATGGATTGGGCACACTTTCCTTGGAGAGGGCAGGCACAAACATTCGCTGTGGCTCCAGAGGCCCTAGCCTGGAGGTGTGTGGGTCCAGGCTGTGGGCACAGAAGTCTTAAAACACAAAGTCAGCTTATGAGTGGTGCCTAGGGTATGGCAGGCCGGAGGTACAGCCCGAGAGGGAACTCCTGGGCCTCTGAAACAAGGGCGAGTGGGAGGCGTTCCTTCAGGCTTTTGTCTCTGGATGTTGTGTCCGGGATAGCCGTGGATTGGAGCGGTGGCCTCAGGTACTGTGGACGAGTATCCCTCTCTGGGGATTTGTCCCAGCTCCCAAGAGTTTGGGGTCATTTTGTGGGAAGGGTGGAGTCGTGTTGTCTGGCTCATGTGTCTCTCCAAGAAAGGGATTCCAGATCAGAGCCCCAGGTACGGGCGGGGCGACTGGAAATCTCAAACCCTGGTGAGGATTGGGTGCATAGGGGCTTGGCAAGCCCCATATGCGGGCTCTTTGTCCAGGCCCTGACAGGCCTTTCTTTGACATGGGGCTCATGCTATGGTCACAGTGTGAATTTGTTCCCAATCAGCACTCAAGTGCTGCTTGGGCACTACCTGAAGGGTTTGATACATCCCCAGTAAGAAAGCTCCCCATGTGTAGACGAGAGGAGTTCTGTTCAGTGCCTCAGGAAAGCCCCATATCCTGTTCTTCGAAACAAAGCCTCTGAGGAGTAACACCTGGAACCCAAAGCAAGAGTTGAGATTATGGCCTAAGGGCCTGTCCGGCTCAACCTTCTATTTCTGTTGACATCTGTGTGCATGCCTTCGTGGAGGTAGCTGCTCAGCTTGTGTCCGAATGCCCCTGTGTGTCCAGGGAGGCTCCCAGTAGTGGGATGTCCACGGGGGCCTTGAGGTTTCTCATATTCTGGAGGTGTGTGTCCAAAGGAATGGACACAGTTTCCCAGGAGAGAGCAGGCACGGTCCTGTTGTATGGCTCCAGAGGACCCAGCCTAGAGGCTGTGTTTGCCAGGGCTGTGGGGACTGATGTCTGAAAAAGCAAACTTGGCTCAGGAAGGGGCCAAGGTAATGGCAGGCCTGATCTCCAGTCCGTGAGGGGAGATTCTCTGAATATCAAAGGAGGGCAAGTGGGAGGCAGTTGCTCAGGCTTTTGTCTCTGGGTGTTGCGTTCACAGTGTCCGGTCAGGGTAGGGGTTGCCTCAGGGGCCGAGGAAGAGCCTTCCTCTCGGGGGATTGTCCAAGCTCCCAAGTGTTTGGGTTCATTCTGTGGGAAGTGAAGAGTACTGTTTTCTGCCAGAAAGAACCCCCCAGGTGAGGGACTCTAGAGCACAGCAGTGGGTTCTTTCAACTGGAATACACACCATCTAGTTAGTCCTGAGTGCCTATGGGCATGGCAGGGACTATATGCAGGATCTTCGTCCCGAACCTGACAGGCCTTTCTTTGACATGGGGCTCATGCTAGGGTCATAGTGTGAATTTGTGTCCAAGCAGCACTCATGTTTTGGCGTGGCATCAGGGGCCATGAAGCGTTCCCCACGTGAAGGTGTGACTCCATGTGAAGAACAAGCATTACAGCCATGTGTAATGCAGAGTTCTGATTGTGATTCCGATACACAAACTCAGCTTTTTTTGGGGACGTCGATATGGCAGGCCCAATATACAAACCATGAGAAGAACTCATGAAGATTTGAATATAGAGCGAGTCTGAGGCGCTTGCTCAGGCATTTGTCTCTGGAATTTGTATCAGCAATGGCCGTAGAATGTCAGGGATGCTTCATGGGCCATGGACGAATCTACCTCTATGAGGATTTTGCCCGATTCCCAATTTTTTTTCGTCAAACTGTGGGATCGGAGAACTCCTTTCAGTTTTGTTACCTCAGGTGTCCCACGAAAAGAGGAATTCCAAAGCAAGCCGTGGGGAAGACTGAAGGGACCACCAGAACTATTGTTCAAAATTGGGGACTAGGGGCATGGCAAGCCCAATATGCTATCTCTTCATCCAGCCCCTGAGAGGCCTTACTTGAGGACTTTGGTCAGGCTGAGGGTCACAATGTGTGTTTGTGACCAATGTAGCCTGCGAGCATGGCGGGGCCTCATGGGCAACACTGGATTCAACTACACTGAAAGTTGGACAACATGACAAACACAAGGTATCTTGCCATGGGGAAGGAGCTCTGATGTCTGCATCCCGTTCAACCCTGGGCAGTGATTGGAGGTAAGGTCTAGAATCTAAAGCCTGAAATCCGAGGTTGGGAAGAGATGACGACCTAAGGCCATGGCGGCTCGATGTTCTCAGTGTGCGGCCAGCTGTCTGGGACGGGCCAGGGAGTCCAGGCTCAGGTTGTGTCAAAAAGGGCATTAGTGCCCTGGTCAGCCTATGTATTTGGGGTACGGCCAAGGTCGGTGCAGGTTGATCCTCATTTGGGGTTACTGGGTAGCCCCAGAGGACAATGTTTTTCTTCTGGAGGGCAGGCAGAGTGCTGCATTGTAGTTCTGGATTGCCAAACTGGAGGGCTTGTGGGCCAGTAGTCTGACGACAAAAGTTTGAGAACACAAGCTAGGCTTAGGTCTGGGTGAGGCCATGGCAGGCACAATCTACAGACCTGAATCGAGATCTCGTGCATCTGAAGTCAGCGCGAGGATCAGACGATCGCTCAGGTTGGAGTTTCTGTCCCTGATGGCCCCTTCATGAATGGGGGGGGGCATCACGAGGCCATGGGTGTTTTCCCACGATGGGAGTTGTGAGAAGCTCCAAACTGCAGAGAGTCTTCTGCAGGACAATTGAGACCTGTTGTTTGGCTCCAGACCAATGATTCTGAGCAGGGTTCTAAGGATGGATGGCTGGGTAGCCCACCTCGCATTCCAATTGTCTCCTAGCAACAAGACAGGTTAAATCTCCTGGATCTGTGGGGAGCAACCGAGGACGCTGTGTTGAAATGGACACCCCTAAGGATGGGTCCTAATGTGCTTTTGTGTCTATGGAGACCTTGGAATGAAGAGGTGGCACTGGTGCCCTAAAGGGTTCTCCTAAACAGAGGCTTTGACACAGCTCCAACGTGCAAGTTTCCCATGTGTAGATGAGATGTTTTATGATGGGTGAGTCAAGAAACAACTATATGCTGCTTTTGAAATCCAGGCCTCTGAGGAGAGATGCCTGGAAACCAAAGCAATGGATCTGATTAGTGCCTAGGGGCCTGTTCTTTCCTTTTTACCTCTGGGGACATCTGTCTATGGGTCTGAGTGCAGGTAGGTGCTCATTTGGGCTCAGATTGCCCCTGTTTTTCCTGGGAAGCCACCACTTTTGAGATGGATCAGGGACTTTGGAGGTTTATCCTATTAGAAGGGTTGTGGCCATTGGAATGGGCACACACAATTCCCTTGGAGAGGGCAAGTACAGTCCTCAGGTTTGGCTCCAGGGGCCTGAGCCTGTAGGTTGTGTAGGCCAGGGCTGTTTGGACATTTGTCTGAAAACACAAACTCGGCTTATGTTTCGGGTCATAGGTATGGCAGGACTGATCTACAGACCATGAGGAGAACTCTTCGTGATTTGAAGGAAGGGCGAGTGTGAGGCTCTGCTCAAGTTTTAGTCTCTTGATATCGTGTCACTCATGGTCGTGGAATTTCTGGGTGACTTCATGGGAAATGGACGAGTCTTACTCTCTGGTGGTTTGGCCCCATCCAAAGAGATTGGGGTCATTCTGTGAGCTGGAAGAAGTCCGTTTTTTTTGTTGTTATTGTTGTTGTTGTTTTCTTTTTTAACCTCAGGTGTCCCACCAAATGAGGGATTCCAGAATAGAGACCTGGGGAGGGGCGACTGGACAGTCAGAAATCTGGTTAAAAATTGGGGCCTAGTGACATGTCAAGCCCACTATGACATCTAAAGGTCCAGCTACGGAGAGGACTTACTAGAGGACAGGACTCATGCCGAGAGTCACAATGCGTGTGTATGCCCTCGTCGCACTCAAGAATGGGCGTGGCCTCAGGGTGAATGCTGGTTTCTCCTACACTGAACGTTGGACAACGTGCCAACCACAAGGGTTCTTGCCATGGGTAAGAAGGAGTTCTGATTTCTGCATAACATTCACCCCTGGGCAGTGATTGGAGATAAGGTCTCGTTTCTGAAGCCTGAAAACTGGGGTAGGGAAGAGATGATGACCTAAGGCCATGGCGGGTTTTATGTGCTCAGTGTGCGGTCAGCTTTCTGGGTGTTGGTCAGGAGGTCCGGGCTCAGGTTGTGTTCGACAGTGCATTAGTGCCCAGGTTAGACTATATAATTTGGGTAAGGTCGAGTGCTGTGTAGGTTTATTCTCATTTAAGGTGCCTGGGCAGCTCATGAGGCAATAATTTTTTTTTTTTCTAGAGGGCCGGGAGAGTGCTGCATTGTGGGTCCGGAATTGCCAAATTTTAGGACTTCGGGGCCAGGAGTTTGAGGACGGAAGTGTGAGAAGACAAGCTAGACATCGGTTTCATGGCGAGGGCACGACAAGTACCCCCTGCAGATCTGAACCAATATCTCATGCTTCTGAAGTCAGAGCGAGGATCAGACGTTGGCTCAGGTTGGAGTTCCTGTGCATGACGGCCGCTTTATGAAGGGAGCGGAATCTCGGGGCCATTGAGGTTTTCCCACGTTGGGAGTTGTGGGATGCCCCCTTCAAGGATTCCTTCTGCGGGACAATTGAGACCTGTTGGACAGCTCCAGGACATCCCATATGGAATGACTCCAGAGCACCGTTCGCGGATGGATGCCTGGGAAGCCCCCTCGCATTCCAATTGTCTCCTAGCAACAAGACAGTTTTGATCTGATGGCTCTGCCGGAGCAACCGGGGTGGCTGAGTTGAAATGGACTTTCCTGAGGATGGGTCCTAATGTGTTTTTGAGTCCATGAGGGCCTTGGAATGGGGCGGTGGCAACGGGACCCTGAAGTAATCTCCTAAGCTTTGGACATGGCTCCCATGCACAGGTTTCCTTGTGGAGACGAGATGAGTTCTGATGGGTGCCTCAGGAAAACCCCTATGCTCGTATTGGAATCAGGCTTTTGAGGACACATGACTGTAACCCAAAGCAATGGATCCTATTATGGCCTAGGGTCCTGTCTGGTTCAATCTTCTTCTCTGGGGACATCCATCTATGGTATGAGCGGATGTCGATTATCAGCTGGTGTCAGACAGTCCTTGTTTGTTCCGGGCGACCTACACTATTGGGATGGCCTCAGGGACTTTGGAGGTTTCTCCTAATTTGTACGATTTTGGACCATGGAATGGGCAGAATTCCCATGGATTGGTAGGCACAGTCCTAATGTGTGGCTCCAGGCTCCCAGGCTGGAGCGTGTGTGGCCCAAGACTTTGAGGACAGAAGTCTGTAAACACAAACTCAGCTTAGGTTTGGGGACGTAGGTATGGCAGGCCCGATCTACAAACCATGAGAAGAACTCTTCAGGATATGAAGAAAGTGCGAGTCTGAGGCTCTTGCTCAGGCTTTTGTCTCTGGATTTTGTATCAGCGATGGCCGTGGAATGTCGGGGAGGCCTCATGGGCCATGGTCGAATCTTCCTCTCTGAGGATTTGGCCCGATTCCCAATTGCTTTTCGTCAATCTGTGGGATGGGAGGACTCATTTCAGGTTTGTTACCTCAGGTGTCCCACCAAAAGAGGAATTCCAAATCCAAGCCGTGGGGAAGACTGAAGGGACAACCCGAACTATGGTTAAAAATTGGGGCCTAGGGGCATGGCAAGCCCAATAAGCTATCTCTTCATGCAGCCACTGAGTGGCCTTACTTGAGGACTGGGCTCAGCCTGAGGGTCACAATGTGTGTTTGTGACCAATGTGGCCCTCGAGCATGGGCGGGGCCTCATGGGCCACACTGGTTTCAACGACACTGAACGTTGGACAACATGCCAACCACAAGGTTTCTTGCCATGGGGAAGGAGTTCTGATTTCTGCATCACCTTCAACCTTGGGCAGTGATTGGAGATAAGGTCTAGGTTCTGAAACCGGAAAACCGAGGTTGGGAATAGATGACGACCTAAGGCCATGTCGGCTGGATGTGCTCAGTGTGTGGCCAGCTGTCTGGGAGGTGCCAGGGGGTCAAGGCTCAGGCTGTGTCAGAAAGGGCATTAGTGACCTGGTCAGCCTATGTATTTGGGGTAATGCCAAGGTCGGTGCAGGTTGATCCTCATTTCGGGTTACTGGATAGCCCCAGAGGACAATGTTTTTCTTCTGGAGGGCAGGCAGAGTGCTCCATTGTAGTTCTGGATTTCCAAATGGAGGGCTTGTGGGCAAGTAGTCTGACGACAAAAGTCTGAGAACACAAGCTAGGCTTAGGTTTCTTGGTGAGGCTATGGCAGGCACAATCTACAGACCTGAATCGAGATCTCGTGCATCTGAAGTCAGGGCGAGGATCAGACGATAGCTCAGGTTGGAGTTTCTGTCCCTGATGGCCCCTTCATGAATGGGGGGCATCACGAGGCCATGGGTGTTTTCCCACGATGGGAGTTGTGAGAAGCTCCAAACTGCAGAGAGTCTTCTGTAGGACAATTGAGACCTGTTGTTTGGCTCCAGGCCAATGATTCTGAGCAGGGTTCTAAGGATGGATGGCTGTGTAGCCCACCTCGCATTCCAATTGTCTCCTAGCAACAAGACAGGTTAGATGTCCTGGATCTGTGGGCAGCTACCGAGGATGCTGAGTTGAAATGGACACCCCTGGTGATGGGTCCTAATGTGCTTTTGTGTCTATGGAGACCTTGGAATGAAGCGGTGGCACTGGGGCACTAAAGAGTTCTCCTAAACAGAGGCTTTGACACAGCTCCAACGTGCAAGTTTCCCATGTGTAGATGAGATGTTTTCTGATGGGTGAATTAAGAAATAGCTATATGCTGCTTTTGAAATCCAGGCTCTGAAGAGAGATGCCTGGAAATCAAAGCAATGGATCTGATTAGTGCCTAGGGGCCTGTTCTTTCCTTTTTACCTCTGGGGACATCTGTCTATGGGTCTGAGTGCAGGTAGGTGCTCATTTGGGCTCAGATTGCCCCTGTTTTTCCTGGGAAGCCACCACTTTTGAGATGGATCAGGGACTTTGGAGGTTTATCCTATTAGAAGGGTTGTGGCCATTGGAATGGGCACAAACAATTCCCTTGGAGAATGCAAGTACATTCCTCAGGTTTGGCTCCAGGGGCCTAGCCTGTAGGTTGTGTAGGCCAGGGCTGTTTAGACAGTTTTCTGAAAACAAACTCAGCTTAGGTTTGGGGATGTAGGTATGGCAGGCCCGATCTACAAACCATGAGAAGAACTCTTCAGGATATGAAGAAAGTGCGAGTCTGAGTCGCTTGCTCAGGCTTTTGTCTCTGGATTTTGTATCAGCGATGGCCGTGGAATGTCGGGCAGGCCTCATGGGCCATGGACGAATCTTCCTCTCTGAGAATTTGGCCCGATTCCCAATTGATTTTCGTCAATCTGTGGGATGGGAGGACTCATTTCAGGTTTGTTACCTCAGGTGTCCCACCAAAAGAGGAATTCCAAAGCAAAGCCGTGGGGAAGACTGAAGGGACAATCCGAAATATGGTTAAAAATTGGGGCCTAGGGGCATGGCAAGCCCAATATGCTATCTCTTCATCCAGCCACTGAGTGGCCTTACTTGAGGGCTGGGCTCAGCCTGAGGGTCACAATGTGGGTTTGTGACCAATGTGGCCCGCGAGCATGGGCGGGGCCTCATGGGCCACACTGGTTTCAACGACACTGAACGTTGGACAACATGCAAACCACAAGGTTTCTTGCCATGGGGAAGGAGTCCTGATTTCTGCATCACCTTCAACCTTGGGCACTGATTGGAGATTAGGTCTAGGTTCTGAAACCTGAAAACCGAGGTTGGGAAGAGATGACGACCAAAGGCCATGGAGGCTCGATGTGCTCAGTGTGCGGCCAGCTTTCTGGGATGGGCCAGGGAGTCCAGGCTCAGGCTGTGTCAGAAAGGGCATTAGTGCCCTGGTCAGCCTATGTATTTGGGGTACAGCCAAGGTCGGTGTAGGTTGATCCTCATTTGGGGTTACTGGGTAGCCCCAGAGGACAATGTTTTTCTTCTGGAGGGCCGGCAGAGTGCTGCATTGTAGTTCTGGATTGCCAAACTGGAGGGCTTGTGGGCCAGTAGTCTGACGACAAAAGTCTGAGAACACAAGCGAGGCTTAGGTTTCTGGGTGAGGCCATGGAGGTACAATCTACAGACCTGATCGAGATCTCGTACATCTGAAGTCAGGGCGAGGATCAGACGATCGCTCAGGTTAAAGTTTCTGTCCCTGATGGCCCCTTCATGAATGGGGGGGGCATCACGAGGCCATGGGGGTTTTCCCACGATGGGAGTTATGAGAAGCTCCAAACTGCAGAGAGCTTCTACAGGTCAATTGAGACCGTTGCTTGGCTCCAGGCCAATGATTATGAGCAGGGTTCTAAGGATGGATGGCTGCGTAGCCCACATCGCATTCCAATTGTCTCCTAGCAACAAGACAGTTTAGATCTCCTGGATCTGTGGGGAGCAACCGAGGACGCTGTGTTGAAATGGACAGCCCTAAGGCTGGGTCCTAATGTGCTTTTTTGTCTATGGAGACCTTGGAATGAAGAGGTGGCACTGGTGCCCTAAAGTGTTCTCCTAAACAGAGGCTTTGACACAGCTCCAACGTGCAAGTTTCCCATGTGTAGATGAGATGTTTTCTGATGGGTGAATCAAGAAACAGCTATATGCTGCTTTTGAAATCCAGGCCTCTGAGGAGAGATGCCTGGAAACCAAAGCAATGGATCTGATTAGTGCCTAGGGGCCTGTTCTTTCCTTTTTACCTCTGGGGACATCTGTCTATGGGTCTGAGTGCAGGTAGGTGCTCAGTTGGGCTCAGATTGCCCCTGTTTTTCCTGGGAAGCCACCACTTTTGAGATGGATCAGGGACTTTGGAGGTTTATCCTATTAGAAGGGTTGTGGCCATTGGAATGGGCACTCACAATTCCCTTGGAGAGGGCAAGTACAGTCCTCAGGTTTGGCTCCAGGGGCCTGAGCCTGTAGGTTGTGTAGGCCAGGGCTGTTTGGACAGTTGTCTGAAAACACAAACTCGCCTTATGTTTCGGGTCATAGGTAAGGCAGGACTGATGTACAGACCATGAGGAGAACTCTTCGGGATTTGAAAGAAGGGCTAGTGTGAGGCTCTGCTCAAGTTTTTGTCTCTGGATATCGTGTCACTCATGGTCGTGGAATTTCTGGGTGACTTCATGGGAAATGGACGAGTCTTACTCTCTGGTAGTTTGGCCCCGTCCAAAGAGATTGGGGTCATTCTGTGGGCTGGAAGAAGTCCGTTTTTTTTTTTTTGTTGTTGTTGTTGTTTTCTTTTTTAACCTCAGGTGTCCCACCAAATGAGGGATTCCAGAGTAGAGACCTGGGGAGGGGCGACTGGACAGTCAGAAATCTGGTTAAAAATTGGGGCCTAGTGACATGTCAAGCCCATTATGACATCTAAAGGTCCAGCCACTGAGAGGACTTACTAGAGGACAGGACTCATGCTGAGGGTCACAATGCGTGTGTATGCCCTCGTCGCACTCAAGAATGGGCGGGGCCTCAGGGTGAATGCTGGTTTCTCCTACACTGAACTTTGGACAACGTGCCAACCACAAGGGTTCTTGCCATGGGTAAGGAGGAGTTCTGATTTCTGCATAACATTCACCCCTGGGCAGTGATTGGAGATAAGGTCTCGGTTCTGAAGCCTGAAAACTGAGGTAGGGAAGAGATGATGACCTAAGGCCATGGCGGGTTTTATGTGCTCAGTGTGCGGTCAGCTTTCTGGGTGTTGGTCAGGAGGTCTGGGCTCAGGTTGTGTTCGACAGTGCATTATTGCCCAGGTTAGACTATATAATTTGGGTAAGGTCGAGTGCTGTGTAGGTTTATCCTCATTTAAGGTGCCTGGGCAGCTCATGAGGCAATAATATTTTTTTTCTAGAGGGCCAGCAGAGTGATGCATTGTGGGTCCGGAATTGCCAAATTTTAGGACTTCGGGGCCAGGAGTGTGAGGACGGAAGTGTGAGAAGACAAGCTAGACTTGGGTTTCAGGGCGAGGGCACGGCAGGTACCCCCTGCAGATCTGAACCAATATCTCATGATTCTGAAGTCAGGGCGAGGATCAGACGTTGGCTCAGTTTGGAGTTCCTGTGCATGACGGCCGCTTCATGAAGGGAGCGGAATCTCGGGGCCATTGAGGTTTTCCCACGTTGGGACTTGTGGGATGCCCCCTTCCAGGATTCCTTCTGCGGGACAATTGAGACCTGTTGGACAGCTCCAGGACATCCCATATGGAAATACTCTAGAGCACCATTCGCGGATGGATGCCTGGGAAGCCCGCCTTGCATTCCAATTGTCTCCTAGCAACAAGAGAGTTTAGATCTGATGGCTCTGCTGGAGCAACCGGGGTGGCTGAGTTGAAATGGACTTTCCTGAGGATGGGTCCTAATGTGTTTTTGTGTCCAAGAGGGACTGGGATTGGGGCGGTGGCACCGGGACCCTGAAGTACTCTCCTAAGCTTTGGACATGGCTCCCATGCACAGGTTTCCTTGTGGAGACGAGATGAGTTCTGATGGGTGCCTCAGGAAAACCCCTATGCTCGTATTGGAATCAGGCTTTTGAGGACACATGCCTGTAACCCAAAGCAATGGATCCTATTATGGCCTAGGGTCCTGTCTGGTTCAATCTTCTTCTCTGGGGACATCCATCTATGGTATGAGTGGAGGTCGATTATCAGCTGGTGTCAGACAGCCCTTGTTTGTTCCAGGCGACCTACACTATTGGGATGGCCTCAAGGAATTTGGAGGATTCTCCTAATTTGTACGATTTTGGACCATGGAATGGGCAGAATTCCCATGGATTGGTAGGCACAGTCCTAATGTGTGCCTTCAGGCGCCCAGCCTGGAGGGTGTGTGGCCCAAGACTTTGAGGACAGAAGTCTGAAAACACAAACTCAGCTTAGGTTTGGGGACGTAGTTATGGCAGGCCCGATCGACAAACCATGAGAAGAACTCTTCAGGATATGAAGAAAGTGCGAGTCTGAGGCGCTTGCTCAGGCTTTTGTCTCTGGATTTTGTATCAGCGATGGCCGTGGAATGTCGGGCAGGCCTCATGGGCCATGGACGAATCTTCCTCTCTGAGGATTTGGCCCGATTCCCAATTGCTTTTCGTCATTCTGTGGGATGGGAGGTCTCCTTTCAGGTTTGTTACCTCAGGTGTCCCACCAAAAGAGGAATTCCAAATCCAAGCCGTGGGGAAGACTGAAGGGACATCCTGAAATATGGTTAAAAGTTGGGGCCTAGGGGCATGTCAAGCCAAATAGCTATCTCTTCATCCAGCCATTGAGTGGCCTTACTTGAGGACTGGGCTCAGCCTGAGGGTCACAATGTGTGTTTGTGACCAATGTGGCCCGCGAGCATGGGCGGGGCCTCATGGGCCACACTGGTTTCAACGACGCTGAACGTTGGACAACATGCCAACCACAAGGTTTCTTGCCATGGGGAAGGTGTTCTGATTTCTGCATCACCTTCAACCCTGGGCAGTGATTGGAGATAAGGTCTAGGTTCTGAAACCTGAAAACCGAGGTTGGGAAGAGATGACGACCTAAGGCCATGGCGGCTGGAAGTGCTCAGTGTGTGGCCAGCTGTCTGGGAGGGGCCAGGGGATCCAGGCTCAGGCTGTGTCAGAAAGGGCATTAGTGCCCTGGTCAGCCTAAGTATTTGGGGTACAGCCATGGTCGGTGCAGGTTGATCCTCATTTGGGGTTACTGGATAGCCCCAGAGGACAATGTTTTTCTTCTGGAGGGCCGGCAGAGTGCTGCATTGTAGTTCTGGATTGCCAAACTGGAGGGCTTGTGGGCCAGTAGTCTGACGACAAAAGTCTGAGAACACAAGCTAGGCTTAGGTTTCTGGGTGAGGCCATGGCAGGCACAATCTACAGACCTGAATCGAGATCTCGTGCATCTGAAGTCAGCGCGAGGATCAGACGATCGCTCAGGTTGGAGTTTCTGTCCCTGATGGCCCCTTCATGAATGGGGGGTGGGCATCACGAGGCCATGGGTGTTTTCCCACGATGGGAGTTGTGAGAAGCTCCAAACTGCAGAGAGTCTTCTGTAGGACAATTGAGACCTGTTGTTTGGCTCCAGACCAATGATTCTGAGCAGGGTTCTAAGGATGGATGGCTGGGTAGCCCACCTCGCATTCCAATTGTCTCCTAGCAACAAGACAGGTTAAATCTCCTGGATCTGTGGGGAGCAACCGAGGACGCTGTGTTGAAATGGACACCCCTAAGGATGGGTCCTAATGTGCTTTTGTGTCTATGGAGACCTTGGAATGAAGAGGTGGCGCTGGTGCCCTAAAGGGTTCACCTAAACAGAGGCTTTGACACAGCTCCAACGTGCAAGTTTCCCATGTGTAGATGAGATGTTTTCTGATGGGTGAGTCAAGAAACAACTATATGCTGCTTTTGAAATCCAGGCCTCTGAGGAGAGATGCCTGGAAACCAAAGCAATGGATCTGATTAGTGCCTAGGGGCCTGTTCTTTCCTTTTTACCTCTGGGGACATCTGTCTATGGGTCTGAGTGCAGGTAGGTGCTCATTTGGGCTCAGATTGCCCCTGTTTTTCCTGGGAAGCCACCACTTTTGAGATGGATCAGGGACTTTGGAGGTTTATCCTATTAGAAGGGTTGTGGCCATTGGAATGGGCACACACAATTCCCTTGGAGAGGGCAAGTACAGTCCTCAGGTTTGGCTCCAGGGGCCTGAGCCTGTAGGTTGTGTAGGCCAGGGCTGTTTGGACATTTGTCTGAAAACACAAACTCGGCTTATGTTTCGGGTCATAGGTATGGCAGGACTGATCTACAGACCATGAGGAGAACTCTTCGGGATTTGAAAGAAGGGCGAGAGAGGCTCCTGCTCAAGTTTTTGTCTCTTGATATCGTGTCACTCATGGTCGTGGAATTTCTGGGTGACTTCATGGGAAATGGACGAGTCTTACTCTCTGGTGGTTTGGCCCCGTCCAAAGAGATTGTGGTCATTCTGTGAGCAGGAAGAAGTCCGTTTTTTTTTTGTTGTTGTTGTTGTTGTTTTCTTTTTTAACCTCAGGTGTCCCACCAAATGAGGGATTCCAGAATAGAGACCTGGGGAGGGGCGACTGGACAGTCAGAAATCTGGTTAAAAATTGGGGCCTAGTGACATGTCAAGCCCATTATGACATCTAAAGGTCCAGCTACTGAGAGGACTTACTAGAGGACAGGACTCATGCTGAGGCTCACAATGCGTGTGTATGCCCTCCTCGCACTCAAGAATGGGCGGGGCCTCAGGGTGAATGCTGGTTTCTCCTACACTGAACGTTGGACAACGTGCCAACCACAAGGGTTCTTGCCATGGGTAAGGAGGAGTACTGATTTCTGCATAACATTCACCCCTGGGCAGTGATTGGAGATAAGGTCTCGGTTCTGAAGCCTGAAAACTGAGGTAGGGAAGAGATGATGACCTAAGGCCATGGCGGGTTTTATGTGCTCAGTGTGCGGTCAGCTTTCTGGGTGTTGGTCAGGAGGTCCGGGCTCAGGTTGTGTTCGACAGTGCATTATTGCCCAGGTTAGACTATATAATATGGGTAAGGTCGAGTGCTTGTAGGTTTATCCTCATTTAAGGTGCCTGGGCAGCTCAAGAGGCAATAATTTTTTTTTTTTCTAGAGGGCCGGGAGAGTGCTGCATTGTGGGTCCGGAATTGCCAAATTTTAGGACTTCGGGGCCAGGAGTTTGAGGATGGAAGTGTGAGAAGACAAGCTAGACATGGGTTTCAGGGCGAGGGCACGACAAGTACCCCCTGCAGATCTGAACCAATATCTCATGCTTCTGAAGTCAGAGCGAGGATCAGACGTTGGCTCAGGTTGGAGTTCCTGTGCATGACGGCCGCTTTATGAAGGGAGCGGAATCTCGGGGCCATTGAGGTTTTCCCACGTTGGGAGTTGTGGGATGCCCCCTTCAAGGATTCCTTCTGCGGGACAATTGAGACCTGTTGGACAGCTCCAGGACATCCCATATGGAATGACTCCAGAGCACCGTTCGCGGATGGATGCCTGGGAAGCCCCCTCGCATTCCAATTGTCTCCTAGCAACAAGACAGTTTTGATCTGATGGCTCTGCCGGAGCAACCGGGGTGGCTGAGTTGAAATGGACTTTCCTGAGGATGGGTCCTAATGTGTTTTTATGTCCATGAGGGCCTTGGAATGGGGCGGTGGCACCGGGACCCTTAAGTACTCTCCTAAGCTTTGGACATGGCTCCCATGCACAGGTTTCCTTGTGGAGACGAGATGAGTTCTGATGGGTGCCTCAGGAAAACCCCTATGCTCGTATTGGAATCAGGCTTTTGAGGACACATGCCTGTAACCCAAAGCAATGGATCCTATTATGGCCTAGGGTCCTGTCTGGTTCAATCTTCTTCTCTGGGGACATCCATCTATGGTATGAGTGGATGTCGATTATCAGCTGGTGTCAGACAGTCCTTGTTTGTTCCGGGCGACCTACAGTATTGGGATGGCCTCAGGGACTTTGGAGGTTTCTCCTAATTTGTACGATTTTGGACCATGGAATGGGCAGAATTCCCATGGATTGGTAGGCACAGTCCTAATGTGTGGCTCCAGGCGCCCAGCCTGGAGCGTGTGTGGCCCAAGACTTTGAGGACAGAAGTCTGAAAACACAAACTCAGCTTAGGTTTGGGGACGTAGGTATGGCAGGCCCGATCTACAAACCATGAGAAGAACTCTTCAAGATATGAAGAATGTGCGAGTCTGAGGCGCTTGCTCAGGCTTTTGTCTCTGGATTTTGTATCAGAGATGGCCGTGGAATGTCGGGGAGGCCTCATGGGCCATGGTCGAATCTTCCTCTCTGAGGATTTGGCCCGATTCCCAATTGCTTTTTGTCAATCTGTGGGATGGGAGGACTCATTTCAGGTTTGTTACCTCAGGTGTCCCACCAAAAGAGGAATTCCAAAGCAAAGCCGTGGGGAAGACTGAAGGGACAACCCGAACTATGGTTAAAAATTGGGGCCTAGGGGCATGGCAAGCCCAATATGCTATCTCTTCATCCAGCCACTGTGTGGCCTTACTTGAGGACTGGGCTCAGCCTGAGGGTCACAATGTGTGTTTGTGCCCAAGGCGGCCCTCACGCTTGGGCGTGGCCTCATGGGCCATGCCGTTTTCTCCTACACTGAAGGATTGACTCACTGCCAGCAGCAAGGTTTCTTGCCATGGGGAAGGAGGTGTTCTGACTTGTGCATCTGGTTCCCCCCTGTGCAGGGATTGGAGATAAGGTCTAGGTTCCGATGACTGAAAACCCAGGTTGGGAATGGATGGTGGCCTAAGGCAGTGGCGGGTCCAATGTGCTGGGTGTGCAGCCAGCTGTGTCGGTGTCTGTTGGAAGGTCTGGGCTCAGGCTATTTGCGACAGCGCATCACTGTTTAAGGTAGCCTATGCAATTGGGGTGTTGCCGAGGGCCAAGCAGTTTGATCCTCATTTGGGGTTTCTGGGAAGCGCCATAGACAATATTTTTCTCCTGGGAGGCAGGCACAGTGCTTCATTGTGGCCCCAGAATTCCCAGTAGGGAGGGTTTGTGGGCCAGGAGTGTGAGGACGGAAGTCTGAAAACACAAGCTAGTGTGAGGATTGGAGCCAAGGGCAGAGCAGGCCCACTCTGCAGAGGCTGAATCAAAATCTCCTGCATCTGAAGTCAGGCTGAGGATCGGACGTTGGCTGAGGCTGGAGTATGTGTCCATGATGGCACCTTCATGAAGTGGGGGCCTCATGAGGCCAAGGAAGTTTTCCCACGCTGAGTTTGGAGGTTGCCCCAAACCACAAGGTTTCCTTCTGCGGGACATTCGAGTCCTGTTGCATGGCTCCAGGACATACCATATGGAAGGACTGGAGAGCAGGGTTCGAAGGATGGATCCCTGTACAGCATGCCTCGCATTCCCATTGGCTATTAGCGACAAGATATGTTTGATCTGCTGCCTCTGGAACACGCGACCCAGGGGGCTGAGTTGAAATGGCCTCTCCTGAGGATGCGTCATAATGTGCGTTTGGGTCCATGGAGACCTTGGAATGTGCTGGTTGTTCAGTGGCCCTGCGGAACTCTCCTACCTGAAGTGTTTGATACATCCCAGTAAGAAAGCTGCCCATGTGGAGATGAGAGAGGTTTGGTTTGGTGCCTCAGATAAGCCCCATGTGCTGGTCTACGAAAACAGTCCTCTGAGAACGGAAACATGGAAACCAAAGCTAAGGTTCAGATTAGGGCCTGGGTGCCTGTCCATTTCAACCTTCTGTCTCTGGGGACACTGTCTGAGAGTCTAAGTGGAGATAGTTGCTCCGCTGGTGTCAGAGAGCCCCTCTTAGTCCAGGGTGGCCTATACTATTGATGGCCTCAGGGACCTTGAAGCTTTTCCCTAACCTGTAGGGTTGTGGTCAATGGATTGGGCACAATTTCCTTGGAGAGGGCAGGCACAATCTTTCGCTGTTTGGTCCAGAGGGCCTAGCCTGGATGTTGTGTGGGTCCAGGCTGTGGGCACAGAAGTCTGAATACACAAACTCAGCTTATGAGTGGCGCCTAGGGTATGGCAGGCCGGATGTACAGCCCGAGAGGGAGCTCCTGGGCCTCTGAAACAAGGGCGAGTGGGAGGCGTTCCTTCAGGCTTTTGTCTCTGGATGTTGTGTCCGGGATAGCCGTGGATTGGAGCGGTGGCCTCAGGTACTGTGGACGAGTATCCCTCTCTGGGGATTTGTCCCAGCTCCCAAGAGTTTGGGGTCATTTTGTGGGAAGGGTGGAGTCGTGTTGTCTGGCTCATGGGTCTCTCCAAGAAAGGGATTCCAGAGCAGAGCTCCAGGTACGGGCGGGGCGACTGGAAAATTCAAACCGTGGTGAGGATTGGGTGCATAGGGGCTTGGCAAGCCCCATATGTGGGCTCTTGGTCCAGGCCATGACAGGCCTTTCTTTGACATGGGGCTCATGCTGAGGGTCACAGTGTGAATTTGTGCCCAAGCAGCACTCAAGTTTGGGCGTGGCATCAGGGGCCATGAAGGTTTCTCCCACCCTGAAGGTGTGACTCCATGCCAAGAGAAAGCTTGACAGCCATGGGGCAGGAGGAGTTCTGTTTTGTGCTTGCTATACCCAGCTGTGTGGAGAATTGATATAATGTCTAGGTTCAGATATCTGAAAACCAAGGTTAGGATGAGGTGACGGCATAAGACCATGGCGTGTCCGAAGTGCTGGGTGTGCGGCCAGCTGTCTCCTTGTCTGTCTGGACGTCTGGCTTCAGGCTGTGTCAGGCAGAGCATGAGTGCCCAGAGCAGCCTATCCAGTTCGGGTACCGTCGAGGCCTGAGCAGTTTGATCCTCATCTGGGTTTTCTGGAGAGCCCCACAGGGAAACGTTTTTCTTCCGATGGGCAGACACTGGGCTGGGTTTTGGTTCTGGAGTTCATAATCCGGAGGGCTTGTTTGCCAGGAGTGTGAGGAAGGAAGTCTGAAAACACAGGCTAGAGTGAGGTTTGGGACCGAGGGCACGGCAGGCCCACTCTGCAGAGGCTGAATCGAGATCTCCTGCACTGAGGTCATGTCAAGTATGAGACGTGCCTCAGGCTAGAGTTCTTGTCCAGCATGGCCTCTTCCTGAAGGGTGTGGGGGCTTCATGAGGCCAGAAAGTTTTGCCTACGAGGGGATTTGTGAACTGCTCCAAAACTGAAGGTTACCTTCTGCACGACAGTCGAGTCCTATTGGATGGTTCCAAGAGGCCCCATATGGAAAGACTCGAGAGCAGGTGTCTAAGCATGGATGCCTGGGAAAGCCACCTCATATTCCCACTCTTTAGTCAGGACAAGGCAGGCTCAATCTGCGGGCTCCTGGGTGAGCTATCCAGAGGGGAGAGTTGAAATGGACTCTCCTGAAGATGAGTCCTACTGTGGCTTGGTGGCCTGGGAGACCTTGGAATGTGGAGGTGGCTCAGGGACTCTGCAGGATTCTCCAACATGAGGTGTTTGACACGGCTCCAACAAGGAAACTTCCCATGTGGAGACGAGAGGAGTTCTGTTCCGTGCCTCAGGAAAGCCCCATACCCTGTTCTTCGAACCAAAGCCTCTGAGGAGTGACACCTGGAAACCAAAGCAAGAGTTGAGACTACGGCCTAAAGGCCTGTCCAGCTCAACCTTCTATCTCTGTTGACATCTGTGTGCATGCATTCATGGATGTAGCTGCTCAGCTTGTGTCCGAATGTCCCTGTGAGTCCAGTGAGGCTCCCAGTAGTGGGATGTCCTCGGAGACCTTGAGGTTTCTCATATTCTGGAGGTCTGTGGCCAAAGGAATGGACACAGTTTCCCAGGAGAGAGCAGGCACGGTCCTTTGGTATGGCTCCAGAGGACCCAGCCTAGAGGCTGTGTTTGCCAGGGCTGTGTGGACAGATGTCTGAAAAAGCAAACTTGGCTCAGCTAGGGGCCAATGTAATGGCAGGCCTGATCTCTAGTCCGTGAGGGGAGATCCTCTGGAAATCAAAGTAGGGCAAGTGGGAGGCAGTCACTCAGGATTTTGTCTCTGGGTGTTGCGTTTACAGTGTCCGGTCAGGGTAGGGGTTGTCTCAGAGGCCGAGGAAGAGCCTTCCTCTCAGGGGATTGTCCAAGCTCCCAAGTGTTTGTGTTCATTCTGTGGGAATGAAGAGTACTGTTTTCTGCCACAGGAAAACCCCCAGGAGAGGGACTCTAGAGCACAGCAGTGGGTTCCCTCAACTGGAATACACACCATCTAGTTAGTCCTGGGTGCCTATGGGCATGGCAAGCCACATATGCGGGCTCTTGGTCCAGTCACTGAGAGGCGTTACTTGAATAAGGTACTCACGCTGAGGGTCACAATGTGTGTTTGTGCCCAAGGCGGCCCTCACGCTTGGGCGTGGCCTCATGGGCCATGCCCTTTTCTCCTACACTGAAGGATTGACTCACTGCCAGCAGCAAGGTTTCTTGCCATGGGGAAGAAGGGGTTCTGACTTGTGCATCAGGTTCCCCCCTGTGCAGGGATTGGAGATAAGGTCTGGGTTCCGATGACTGAAAACCCATGTTGGGAATGGATGGTGGCCTAAGGCAGTGGCGGGTCCAATGTGCTGGGTGTGCAGCCAGCTGTGTCGGTGTCTGTTGGAAGGTCTGGGCTCAGGCTATTTGCGACAGCGCATCACTGTTTAATGTAGCCTATGCAATTGGGGTGTTGCCGAGGGCCAAGCAGTTTGATCCTCATTTGGGGTTTCTGGGCAGCGCCATAGACAATGTTTTTCTCCTGGGAGGCAGGCACAGTGCTTCATTGTGGCCCCAGAATTCCCAGTAGGGAGGGTTTGTGGGCCAGGAGTGTGAGGACGGAAGTCTGAAAACACAAGCTAGTGTGAGGATTGGAGCCAAGGGCAGAGCAGGCCCACTCTGCAGAGGCTGAATCAAAATCTCCTGCATCTGAAGTCAGGCTGAGGATCAGACGTTGGCTGAGGCTGGAGTATGTGTCCATGATGGCACCTTCATGAAGTGGGGGCCTCATGAGGCCAAGGAAGTTTTCCCACGCTGAGTTTGGAGGTTGCCCCAAACCACAAGGTTTCCTTCTGCGGGACATTCGAGTCCTGTTGCATGGCTCCAGGACATACCATATGGAAGGACTGGAGAGCAGGGTTCGAAGGATGGATCCCTGTACAGCATGCCTCGCATTCCCATTGGCTATTAGCCACAAGATATGTTTGATCTGTGCCTCTGGAACACGCGACCCAGGGGCTGAGTTGAAATGCCTCTCCTGAGGATGCGTCATAATGTGCGTTTGGGTCCATGGAGACCTTGGAATGTGCTGGTTGTTCAGTGGCCCTGCGGAACTCTCCTACCTGAAGTGTTTGATACATCCCAGTAAGAAAGCTGCCCATGTGGAGATGAGAGAGGTTTGGTTTGGTGCCTCAGAAAAGCCCCATGTGCTGGTCTACGAAAACAGTCCTCTGAGAACGGAAACATGGAAACCAAAGCTAAGGTTCAGATTAGGGCCTGGGGGCCTGTCCATTTCAACCTTCTGTCTCTGGGGACACTGTCTGAGAGTCTAAGTGGAGATAGTTGCTCCGCTGGTGTCAGAGAGCCCCTCTTAGTCCAGGGTGGCCTATACTGTTGATGGCCTCAGGGACCTTGGAGCTTTTCCCTAACCTGTAGGGTTGTGGTCAATGGATTGGGCACACTTTCCTTGGAGAGGGCAGGCACAATCTTTCGCTGTTTGGTCCAGAGGGCCTAGCCTGGATGTTGTGTGGGTCCAGGCTGTGGGCACAGAAGTCTGAATACACAAACTCAGCTTATGAGTGGCGCCTAGGGTATGGCAGGCCGGATGTACAGCCCGAGAGGGAGCTCCTGGGCCTCTGAAACAAGGGCGAGTGGGAGGCGTTCCTTCAGGCTTTTGTCTCTGGATGTTGTGTCCGGGATAGCCGTGGATTGGAGCGGTGGCCTCAGGTACTGTGGACGAGTATCCCTCTCTGGGGATTTGTCCCAGCTCCCAAGAGTTTGGGGTCATTTTGTGGGAAGGGTGGAGTCGTGTTGTCTGGCTCATGGGTCTCTCCAAGAACGGGATTCCAGAGCAGAGCTCCAGGTACGGGCGGGGCGACTGGAAAATTCAAACCGTGGTGAGGATTGGGTGCATAGGGGCTTGGCAAGCCCCATATGTGGGCTCTTGGTCCAGGCCCTGACAGGCCTTTCTTTGACATGGGGCTCATGCTGAGGGTCACAGTGTGAATTTGTGCCCAAGCAGCACTCAAGTTTGGGCGTGGCATCAGGGGCCATGAAGGTTTCTCCCACCCTGAAGGTGTGACTCCATGCCAAGAGGAAGCTTGACAGCCATGGGGCAGGAGGAGTTCTGTTTTGTGATTGCTATAACCAGCTGTGTGGAGAATTGATATAATGTCTAGGTTCAGATATCTGAAAACCAAGGTTAGGATGAGGTGACGGCATAAGACCATGGCGTGTCCGAAGTGCTGGGTGTGCGGCCAGCTGTCTCCTTGTCTGTCTGGACGTCTGGCTTCAGGCTGTGTCAGGCAGAGCATGAGTGCCCAGAGCAGCCTATCCAGTTCGAGTACCGTCGAGGCCCGAGCAGGTTGATCCTCATCTGGGTTTTCTGGAGAGCCCCACAGGGAAACGTTTTTCTTCCGTTGGGCAGACACTGGGCTGGGTTTTGGTTCCGGAGTTCCTAGTCCGGAGGGCATGTTTGCCAGGACTGTGAGGAAGGAAGTCTGAAAACACAAGCTAGCGTGAGGTTTGGGACCGAGGGCACGGCAGGCCCACTCTGCAGAGGCTGAATCGAGATCTCCTGCACTGAGGTCATGTCAACTATGAGACGTGCCTCAGGCTAGAGTTCTTGTCCAGCATGGCCTCTTCCTGAAGGGTGTGGGGGCTTCATGAGGCCAGAAAGTTTTGCCTACGATGGGATTTGTGAACTGCTCCAAAACTGAAGGTTACCTTCTGCACGACAGTCGAGTCCTATTGGATGGTTCCAAGAGGCCCCATATGGAAAGACTCGAGAGCACGTGTCTAAGCATGGATGCCTGGGAACGCCACCTCATATTCCCACTCTTTAGTCAGGACAAGGCAGGCTCAATCTGCGGGCTCCTGGGTGAGCTACCCAGAGGGGAGAGTTGAAATGAACTCTCCTGAAGATGAGTGCTACTGTGGCTTGGTGGCCTGGGAGACCTTGGAATGTGGAGGTGGCTCAGGGACTCTGCAGGATTCTCCAACATGAGGTGTTTGACACGGCTCCAACAAGGAAACTTCCCATGTGGAGACGAGAGGAGTTCTGTTCCGTGCCTCAGGAAAGCCCCATACCCTGTTCTTCGAACCAAAGCCTCTGAGGAGTGACACCTGGAAAACAAAGCAAGAGTTGAGACTACGGCCTAAAGGCCTGTCCGGCTCAACCTTCTATCTCTGTTGACATCTGTGTGCATGCATTCATGGATGTAGCTGCTCAGCTTGTGTCCGAATGCCCCTGTGAGTCCAGTGAGGCTCCCAGTAGTGGGATGTCCTCGGAGGCCTTGAGGTTTCTCATATTCTGGAGGTGTGTGGCCAAAGGAATGGACACAGTTTCCCAGGAGAGAGCAGGAACGGTCCTGTGGTAAGGCTCCAGAGGACCCAGCCTAGAGGCTGTGTTTGCCAGGGCTGTGGGGACAGATGTCTGAAAAAGCAAACTTGGCTCAGCTAGGGGCCAGTGTAATGGCAGGCCTGATCTCTAGTCCGTGAGGGGAGATCCTCTGGAAATCAAAGTAGGGCAAGTGGGAGGCAGTCACTCAGGATTTTGTCTCTGGGTGTTGCGTTTACAGTGTCTGGTCAGTTTAGGGGTTGTCTCAGAGGCTGAGGAAGAGCCTTCCTCTCAGGGGATTGTCCAAGCTCCCAAGTTTTTGTGTTCCTTCTGTGGGAATGAAGAATACTGTTTTCTGCCACAGGGGACCCCCCAGGAGAGGGACTCTAGAGCACAGCAGTGGGTTCCCTCAACTGGAATACACACCATCTAGTTAGTCCTGGGTGCCTATGGGCATGGCAAGCCACATATGCGGGCACTTGGTCCAGTCACTGAGAGGCGTTACTTGAATAAGGTACTCACGCTGAGGGTCACAATGTGTGTTTGTGCCCAAAGGGGCCCTCACGCTTGGGCGTGGCCTCATGGGCCATGCCGTTTTCTCCTACACTGAAGGATTGACTCACTGTTAGCAGCAAGGTTTCTTGCCATGGGGAAAAAGGGGTTCTGACTTGTGCATCAGGTTCCCCCCTGTGCAGGGATTGGAGATAAGGTCTAGGTTCCGATGACTGAAAACCCAGGTTGGGAATGGATGGTGGCCTAAGGCAGTGGCGGGTCCAATGTGCTGGGTGTGCAGCCAGCTGTGTCGGTGTCTGTTGGAAGGTCTGGGCTCAGGCTATTTGCGACAGCGCATCAATGTTTAAGGTAGCCTATGCAATTGGGGTGTTGCCGAGGGCCAAGCAGTTTGATCCTCATTTGGGGTTTCTGGGCAGCGCCATAGACAATGTTTTTCTCCTGGGAGGCAGGCACAGTGCTTCATTGTGGCCCCAGAATTCCCAGTAGGGAGGGTTTGTGGGCCAGGAGTGTGAGGACGGAAGTCTGAAAACACAAGCTAGTGTGAGGATTGGAGCCAAAGTCAGAGCAGGCCCACTCTGCAGAGGCTGAATCAAAATCTCCTGCATCTGAAGTCAGGCTGAGGATCAGACGTTGGCTGAGGCTGGAGTATGTGTCTATGATGGCACCTTCATGAGGTGGGGGCCTCATGAGGCCAAGGAAGTTTTCCCACGCTGAGTTTGGAGGTTGCCCCAAACCACAAGGTTTCCTTCTGCGGGACATTCGAGTCCTGTTGCATGGCTCCAGGACATACCATATGGAAGGACTGGAGAGCAGGGTTCGAAGGATGGATCCCTGTACAGCATGCCTCGCATTCCCATTGGCTATTAGCGACAAGATATGTTTGATCTGCTGCCTCTGGAACACGCGACCCAGGGGGCTGAGTTGAAATGGCCTCTCCTGAGGATGCGTCATAATGTGCGTTTGGGTCCATGGAGACCTTGGAATGTGCTGGTTGTTCAGTGGCCCTGCGGAACTCTCCTACCTGAAGTGTTTGATACATCCCAGTAAGAAAGCTGCCCATGTGGAGATGAGAGAGGTTTGGTTTGGTGCCTCAGAAAAGCCCCATGTGCTGGTCTACGAAAAGAGTCCTCTGAGAACGGAAACATGGAAACCAAAGCTAAGGTTCAGATTAGGGCCTGGGGGCCTGTCCATTTCAACCTTCTGTCTCTGGGGACACTGTCTGAGAGTCTAAGTGGAGATAGTTGCTCCGCTCGTGTCAGAGAGCCCCTCTTAGTCCAGGGTGGCCTATACTATTGATGGCCTCAGGGACCTTGGAGCTTTTCCCTAACCTGTAGGGTTGTGGTCAATGGATTGGGCACACTTTCCTTGGAGAGGGCAGGCACAATCTTTCGCTGTTTGGTCCAGAGGCCCTAGCCTGGATGTTGTGTGGGTCCAGGCTGTGGGCACAGAAGTCTGAATACACAAACTCAGCTTATGGGTGGCGCCTAGGGTATGGCAGTCCGGATGTACAGCCCGAGAGGGAGCTCCTGGGCTCTGAAACAAGGGCGAGTGGGAGGCATTCCTTCAGGCTTTTGTCTCTGGATGTTGTGTCCGGGATAGCCGTGGATTGGAGCGGTGGCCTCAGGTACTGTAAGCGAGTAGCCCTCTCTGGGGATTTGTCTCAGCTCCCATGAGTTTGGGGTCATTTTGTGGGAAGGGTGGAGTCGTGTTGTCTGGCTCATGGGTCTCTCCAAGAAAGGGATTCCAGAGCAGAGCTCCAGGTACGGGCGGGGTGACTGGAAAATTCAAACCGTGGTGAGGATTGGGTGCATAGGGGCTTGGCAAGCCCCATATGTGGGCTCTTGGTCCAGGCCCTGACAGGCCTTTCTTTGACATGGGGCTCATGCTGAGGGTCACAGTGTGAATTTGTGCCCAAGCAGCCCTCAAGTTTGGGCGTGGCATCAGGGGCCATGAAGGTTTCTCCCACCCTGAAGGTGTGACTCCATGCCAAGAGAAAGCTTGACAGCCATGGGGCAGGAGGAGTTCTGTTTTGTGCTTGCTATACCCAGCTGTGTGGAGAATTGATATAATGTCTAGGTTCAGATATCTGAAAACCAAGGTTAGGATGAGGTGTCGGCATAAGACCATGGCGTGTCCGAAGTGCTGGGTGTGCGGCCAGCTGTCTCCTTGTCTGTCTGGACGTCTGGCTTCAGGCTGTGTCAGGCAGAGCATGAGTGCCCAGAGCAGCCTATCCAGTTCGGGTACCGTCGAGGCCCGAGCAGGTTGATCCTCATCTGGGTTTTCTGGAGAGCCCCACAGGGAAACGTTTTTCTTCCGTTGGGCAGACACTGGGCTGGGTTTTGTTTCCGGAGTTCCTAGTCCGGAGGGCTTGTTTGCCAGGAGTGTAAGGAAGGAAGTCTGAAAACACAAGCTACCGTGAGGTTTGGGACCGAGGGCACGGCAGGCCCACTCTGCAGAGGCTGAATCGAGATCTCCTGCACTGAGGTCATGTCAACTATGAGACGTGCCTCAGGCTAGAGTTTTTGTCCAGCATGGCCTCTTCCTGAAGGGTGTGGGGGCTTCATGAGGCCAGAAAGTTTTGCCTACGATGGGATTTGTGAACTCTCCAAAACTGAAGTTTACCTTCTGCACGACAGTCGAGTCCTATTGGATGGTTCCAAGAGGCCCCATATGGAAAGACTCGAGAGCAGGTGTCTAAGCATGGATGCCTGGGAACGCACCTCATATTCCCACTCTTTAGTCAGGACAAGGCAGGCTCAATCTGCGGGCTCCTGGGTGAGCTACCCAGAGGGGAGAGTTGAAATGGACTCTCCTGAAGATGAGTCCTACTGTGGCTTGGTGGCCTGGGAGACCTTGGAATGTGGAGGTGGCTCAGGGACTCTGCAGGATTCTCCAACATGAGGTGTTTGACACGGCTCCAACAAGGAAACTTCCCATGTGGAGACGAGAGGAGTTCTGTTCCGTGCCTCAGGAAAGCCCCATACCCTGTTCTTCGAACCAAAGCCTCTGAGGAGTGACACCTGGAAAACAAAGCAAGAGTTGAGACTACGGCCTAAAGGCCTGTCCGGCTCAACCTTCTATCTCTGTTGACATCTGTGTGCATGCATTCATGGATGTAGCTGCTCAGCTTGTGTCCGAATGTCCCTGTGAGTCCAGTGAGGCTCCCAGTAGTGGGATGTCCTCGGAGGCCTTGAGGTTTCTCATATTCTGGAGGTGTGTGGCCAAGTTTCCCAGGAGAGAGCAGGCACGGTCCTGTGGTATGGCTCCAGAGGACCCAGCCTAGAGGCTGTGTTTGCCAGGGCTGTGGGGACAGATGTCTGAAAAAGCAAACTTGGCTCAGCTAGGGGCCAATGTAATGGCAGGCCTGATCTCTAGTCCGTGAGAAGAGATCCTCTGGAAATCAAAGTAGGGCAAGTGGGAGGCAGTCACTCAGGATTTTGTCTCTGGGTGTTGCGTTTACAGTGTCCGGTCAGGGTAGGGGTTGTCTCAGAGGCCGAGGAAGAGCCTTACTCTCGGGGGATTGTCCAAGCTCCCAAGTGTTTGTGTTCATTCTGTGGGAATGAAGAGTACTGTTTTCTGCCACAGGGGACCCCCCAGGAGAGGGACTCTAGAGCACAGCAGTGGGTTCCCTCAACTGGAATACACACCATCTAGTTAGTCCTGGGTGCCTATGGGCATGGCAAGCCACATATGCGGGCTCTTGGTCCAGTCACTGAGAGGCGTTACTTGAATAAGGTACTCACGCTGAGGGTCACAATGTGTGTTTGTGCCCAAGGCGGCCCTCACGCTTGGGCGTGGCCTCATGGGCCATGCCGTTGTCTCCTACACTGGAGGTTTGACTCACTGCCAGCAGCAAGGTTTCTTGCCATGGGGAAGGAGGGGTTCTGACTTGTGCATCAGGTTCCCCCCTGTGCAGGGATTGGATATAAGGTCTTGGTTCCGATGACTGAAAACCCAGGTTGGGAATGGATGGTGGCCTAAGGCAGTGGCGGGTCCAATGTGCTGGGTGTGCAGCCAGCTGTGTCGGTGTCTGTTGGAAGGTCTGGGCTCAGGCTATTTGCGACAGAGCATCACTGTTTAAGGTAGCCTATGCAATTGGGGTGTTGCCGAGGGCCAAGCAGTTTGATCCTCATTTGGGGTTTCTGGGAAGCGCCATAGACAATGTTTTTCTCCTGGGAGGCAGGCACAGTGCTTCATTGTGGCCCCAGAATTCCCAGTAGGGAGGGTTTGTGGGCCAGGAGTGTGAGGACGGAAGTCTGAAAACACAAGCTAGTGTGAGGATTGGAGCCAAGGGCAGAGCAGGCCCACTCTGCAGAGGCTGAATCAAAATCTCCTGCATCTGAAGTCAGGCTGAGGATCAGACGTTGGCTGAGGCTGGAGTATGTGTCCATGATGGCACCTTCATGAGGTGGGGGCCTCATGAGGCCAAGGAAATTTTCCCACGCTGAGTTTGGAGGTTGCCCCAAACCACAAGGTTTCCTTCTGCGGGACATTCGAGTCCTGTTGCATGGCTCCAGGACATACCATATGGAAGGACTGGAGAGCAGGGTTCGAAGGATGGGTCCCTGTACAGCATGCCTCGCATTCCCATTGGCTATTAGCGACAAGATATGTTTGATCTGCTGCCTGTGGAACACGCGACCCAGGGGGCTGAGATGAAATGGCCTCTCCTGAGGATGCGTCATAATGTGCGTTTGGGTCCATGGAGACCTTGGAATGTGCTGGTTGTTCAGTGGCCCTGCGGAACTCTCCTACCTGAAGTGTTTGATACATCCCAGTAAGAAAGCTGCCCATGTGGAGATGAGAGAGGTTTGGTTTGGTGCCTCAGAAAAGCCCCATGTGCTGGTCTACGAAAACAGTCCTCTGAGAACGGAAACATGGAAACCAAAGCTAAGGTTCAGATTAGGGCCTGGGGGCCTGTCCATTTCAACCTTCTGTCTCTGGGGACACTGTCTGAGAGTCTAAGTGGAGATAGTTGCTCCGCTGGTGTCAGAGAGCCCCTCTTAGTCCAGGGTGGCCTATACTGTTGATGGCCTCAGGGACCTTGGAGCTTTTCCCTAACCTGTAGGGTTGTGGTCAATGGATTGGGCACACTTTCCTTGGAGAGGGCAGGCACAATCTTTCGCTGTTTGGTCCAGAGGGCCTAGCCTGGATGTTGTGTGGGTCCAGGCTGTGGGCACAGAAGTCTGAATACACAAACTCAGCTTATGAGTGGCGCCTAGGGTATGGCAGGCCGGATGTACAGCCCGAGAGGGAGCTCCTGGGCCTCTGAAACAAGGGCGAGTGGGAGGCGTTCCTTCAGGCTTTTGTCTCTGGATGTTATGTCCGGGATAGCCGTGGATTGGAGCGGTGGCCTCAGGTACTGTGGACGGGTATCCCTCTCTGGGGATTTGTCCCAGCTCCCAAGAGTTTGGGGTAATTTTGTGGGAAGGGTGGAGTCGTGTTGTCTGGCTCATGGGTCTCTCCAAGAAAGGGATTCCAGAGCAGAGCTCCAGGTACGGGCGGGGCGACTGGAAAATTCAAACCGTGGTGAGGATTGGGTGCATAGTGGCTTGGCAAGCCCCATATGTGGGCTCTTGGTCCAGGCCCTGACAGGCCTTTCTTTGACATGGGGCTCATGCTGAGGGTCACAGTGTGAATTTGTGCCCAAGCAGCACTCAAGTTTGGGCGTGGCATCAGGGGCCATGAAGGTTTCTCCCACCCTGAAGGTGTGACTCCATGCCAAGAGCAAGCTTGACAGCCATGGGGCAGGAGGAGTTCTGTTTTGTGCTTGCTATACCCAGCTGTGTGGAGAATTGATATAATGTCTAGGTTCAGATATCTGAAAACCAAGGTTAGGATGAGGTGACGGCATAAGACCATGGCGTGTCCGAAGTGCTGGGTGTGCGGCCAGCTGTCTCCTTGTCTGTCTGGACGTCTGGCTTCAGGCTGTGTCAGGCAGAGCATGAGTGCCCAGAGCAGCCTATCCAGTTCGGGTACCGTCGAGGCCCGAGTAGGTTGATCCTCATCTGGGTTTTCTGGAGAGGCCCACAGGGAAACGTTTTTATTCCGTTGGGCAGACACTGGGCTGGGATTTGGTTCCGGAGTTTTTAGTCCGGAGGGCTTGTTTGCCAGGAGTGTGAGGAAGGAAGTCGAAAAACACAAGCTAGCGTGAGGTTTGGGACCGAGGGCACGGCAGGCCCACTCTGCAGAGGCTGAATCGAGATCTCCTGCACTGAGGTCATGTCAACTATGAGACGTGCCTCAGGCTAGAGTTCTTGTCCAGCATGGCCTCTTCCTGAAGGGTATGGGGGCTTCATGAGGCCAGAAAGTTTTGCCTACGATGGGATTTGTGAACTGCTCCAAAACTGAAGGTTACCTTCTGCACGACAGTCGAGTCCTATTGGATGGTTCCAAGAGGCCCCATATGGAAAGACTCGAGAACAGGTGTCTAAGCATGGATGCCTGGGAACGCACCTCATATTCCCACTCTTTAGTCAGGACAAGGCAGGCTCAATCTGCGGGCTCCTGGGTGAGCTACCCAGAGGGGAGAGTTGAAATGGTCTCCCCTGAAGATGCGTCCTACTGTGGCTTGGTGGCCTGGGAGACCTTGGAATGTGGAGGTGGCTCAGGGACTCTGCAGAATTCTCCAACATGAGGTGTTTGACACGGCTCCAACAAGGAAACTTCCATGTGGAGACGAGAGGAGTTCTGTTCCGTGCCTCAGGAAAGCCCCATACCCTGTTCTTTGAACCAAAGCCTCTGAGGAGTGACACCTGGAAACCAAAGCAAGAGTTGAGACTACGGCTTAAAGGCCTGTCCGGCTCAACCTTCTATCTCTGTTGACATCTGTGTGCATGCATTCATGGATGTAGCTGCTCAGCTTGTGTCCGAATGCCCCTGTGAGTCCAGTGAGGCTCCCAGTAGTGGGATGTCCTCGGAGGCCTTGAGGTTTCTCATATTCTGGAGGTGTGTGGCCAAAGGAATGGACACAGTTTCCCAGGAGAGAGCAGGCACGGTCCTGTGCTATGGCTCCAGAGGACCCAACCTAGAGGCTGTGTTTGCCAGGGCTGTGGGGACAGATGTCTGAAAAAGCAAACTTGGCTCAGCTAGGGGCCAATGTAATGGCAGGCCTGATCTCTAGTCCGTGAGGGGAGATCCTCTGGAAATCAAAGTAGGGCAAGTGGGAGGCAGTCACTCAGGATTTTGTCTCTGGGTGTTGCGTTTACAGTGTCCGGTCAGGGTAGGGGTTGTCTCAGAGGCCGAGGAAGAGCCTTCCTCTCGGGGGATTGTCCAAGCTCCCAAGTGTTTGTGTTCATTCTGTGGGAATGAAGAGTACTGTTTTCTGTCACAGGGGACCCCCCAGGAGAGGGACTCTAGAGCACAGCAGTGGGTTCCCTCAACTGGAATACACACCATCTAGTTAGTCCTGGGTGCCTATGGGCATGGCAAGCCACATATGCGGGCTCTTGGTCCAGTCACTGAGAGGCGTTACTTGAATAAGGTACTCACGCTGAGGGTCACAATGTGTGTTTGTGCCCAAGGCGGCCCTCACGCTTGGGCGTGGCCTCATGGGCCATGCCGTTGTCTCCTACACTGGAGGTTTGACTCACTGCCAGCAGCAAGGTTTCTTGCCATGGGGAAGGAGGGGTTCTGACTTGTGCATCAGGTTCCCCCCTGTGCAGGGATTGGATATAAGGTCTAGGTTCCGATGACTGAAAACCCAGGTTGGGAATGGATGGTGGCCTAAGGCAGTGGCGGGTCCAATGTGCTGGGTGTGCAGCCAGCTGTGTCGGTGTCTGTTGGAAGGTCTGGGCTCAGGCTATTTGCGACAGCGCATCACTGTTTAAGGTAGCCTATGCAATTGGGGTGTTGCCGAGGGCCAAGCAGTTTGATCCTCATTTGGGGTTTCTGGGCAGCGCCATAGACAATGTTTTTCTCCACGGAGGCAGGCAGAGTGCTTCATTGTGGCCCCAGAATTCCCAGTAGGGAGGGGTTGTGGGCCAGGAGTGTGAGGACGGAAGTCTGAAAACACAAGCTAGTGTGAGGATTGGAGCCAAAGTCAGAGCAGGCCCACTCTGCAGAGGCTGAATCAAAATCTCCTGCATCTGAAGTCAGGCTGAGGATCAGACGTTGGCTGAGGCTGGAGTATGTGTCTATGATGGCACCTTCATGAGGTGGGGGCCTCATGAGGCCAAGGAAGTTTTCCCACGCTAAGTTTGGAGGTTGCCCCAAACCACAAGGTTTCCTTCTGCGGGACATTCGAGTCCTGTTGCATGGCTCCAGGACATACCATATGGAAGGACTGGAGAGCAGGGTTCGAAGGATGGGTCCCTGTACAGCATGCCTCGCATTCCCATTGGCTATTAGCGACAAGATGTGTTTGATCTGCTGCCTCTGGAACACGCGACCCAGGGGGCTGAGATGAAATGGCCTCTCCTGAGGATGCGTCATAATGTGCGTTTGGGTCCATGGAGACCTTGGAATGTGCTGGTTGTTCAGTGGCCCTGCGGAACTCTCCTACCTGAAGTGTTTGATACATCCCAGTAAGAAAGCTGCCCATGTGGAGATGAGAGAGGTTTGGTTTGGTGCCTCAGAAAAACCCCATGTGCTGGTCTACGAAAACAGTCCTCTGAGAACGGAAACATGGAAACCAGAGCTAAGGTTCAGATTAGGGCCTGGGGGCCTGTCCATTTCAACCTTCTGTCTCTGGGGACACTGTCTGAGAGTCTAAGTGGAGATAGTTGCTCCGCTGGTGTCAGAGAGCCCCTCTTAGTCCAGGGTGGCCTATACTGTTGATGGCCTCAGGGACCTTGGAGCTTTTCCCTAACCTGTAGGGTTGTGGTCAATGGATTGGGCACACTTTCCTTGGAGAGGGCAGGCACAATCTTTCGCTGTTTGGTCCAGAGGGCCTAGCCTGGATGTTGTGTGGGTCCAGGCTGTGGGCACAGAAGTCTGAATACACAAACTCAGCTTATGAGTGGCGCCTAGGGTAAGGCAGGCCGGATGTACAGCCCGAGAGGGAGCTCCTGGGCCTCTGAAACAAGGGCGAGTGGGAGGCGTTCCTTCAGGCTTTTGTCTCTGGATGTTGTGTCCGGGATAGCCGTGGATTGGAGCGGTGGCCTCAGGTACTGTGGACGGGTATCCCTCTCTGGGGATTTGTCCTAGCTCCCAAGAGTTTGGGGTCATTTTGTGGGAAGGGTGGAGTCGTGTTGTCTGGCTCATGGGTCTCTCCAAGAACGGGATTCCAGAGCAGAGCTCCAGGTACGGGCGGGGCGACTGGAAAATTCAAACCGTGGTGAGGATTGGGTGCATAGGGGCTTGGCAAGCCCCATATGTGGGCTCTTGGTCCAGGCCCTGACAGGCCTTTCTTTGACATGGGGCTCATGCTGAGGGTCACAGTGTGAATTTGTGCCCAAGCAGCACTCAAGTTTGGGCGTGGCATCAGGGGCCATGAAGGTTTCTCCCACCCTGAAGGTGTGACTCCATGCCAAGAGGAAGCTTGACAGCCATGGGGCAGGAGGAGTTCTGTTTTGTGATTGCTATAACCAGCTGTGTGGAGAATTGATATAATGTCTAGGTTCAGATATCTGAAAACCAAGGTTAGGATGAGGTGACGGCATAAGACCATGGCGTGTCCGAAGTGCTGGGTGTGCGGCCAGCTGTCTCCTTGTCTGTCTGGACGTCTGGCTTCAGGCTGTGTCAGGCAGAGCATGAGTGCCCATAGCAGCCTATCCAGTTCGAGTACCGTCGAGGCCCGAGCAGGTTGATCCTCATCTGGGTTTTCTGGAGAGCCCCACAGGGAAACGTTTTTCTTCCGTTGGGCAGACACTGGGCTGGGTTTTGGTTCCGGAGTTCCTAGTCCGGAGGGCATGTTTGCCAGGACTGTGAGGAAGGAAGTCTGAAAACACAAGCTAGCGTGAGGTTTGGGACCGAGGGCACGGCAGGCCCACTCTGCAGAGGCTGAATCGAGATCTCCTGCACTGAGGTCATGTCAACTATGAGACGTGCCTCAGGCTAGAGTTCTTGTCCAGCATGGCCTCTTCCTGAAGGGTGTGGGGGCTTCATGAGGCCAGAAAGTTTTGCCTACGATGGGATTTGTGAACTGCTCCAAAACTGAAGGTTACCTTCTGCACGACAGTCGAGTCCTATTGGATGGTTCCAAGAGGCCCCATATGGAAAGACTCGAGAGCACGTGTCTAAGCATGGATGCCTGGGAACGCCACCTCATATTCCCACTCTTTAGTCAGGACAAGGCAGGCTCAATCTGCGGGCTCCTGGGTGAGCTACCCAGAGGGGAGAGTTGAAATGGACTCTCCTGAAGATGAGTGCTACTGTGGCTTGGTGGCCTGGGAGACCTTGGAATGTGGAGGTGGCTCAGGGACTCTGCAGGATTCTCCAACATGAGGTGTTTGACACGGCTCCAACAAGGAAACTTCCCATGTGGAGACGAGAGGAGTTCTGTTCCGTGCCTCAGGAAAGCCCCATACCCTGTTCTTCGAACCAAAGCCTCTGAGGAGTGACACCTGGAAAACAAAGCAAGAGTTGAGACTACGGCCTAAAGGCCTGTCCGGCTCAACCTTCTATCTCTGTTGACATCTGTGTGCATGCATTCATGGATGTAGCTGCTCAGCTTGTGTCCGAATGCCCCTGTGAGTCCAGTGAGGCTCCCAGTAGTGGGATGTCCTCGGAGGCCTTGAGGTTTCTCATATTCTGGAGGTGTGTGGCCAAAGGAATGGACACAGTTTCCCAGGAGAGAGCAGGAACGGTCCTGTGGTAAGGCTCCAGAGGACCCAGCCTAGAGGCTGTGTTTGCCAGGGCTGTGGGGACAGATGTCTGAAAAAGCAAACTTGGCTCAGCTAGGGGCCAGTGTAATGGCAGGCCTGATCTCTAGTCCGTGAGGGGAGATCCTCTGGAAATCAAAGTAGGGCAAGTGGGAGGCAGTCACTCAGGATTTTGTCTCTGGGTGTTGCGTTTACAGTGTCCGGTCAGTTTAGGGGTTGTCTCAGAGGCTGAGGAAGAGCCTTCCTCTCGGGGGATTGTCCAAGCTCCCAAGTTTTTGTGTTCCTTCTGTGGGAATGAAGAATACTGTTTTCTGCCACAGGGGACCCCCCAGGAGAGGGACTCTAGAGCACAGCAGTGGGTTCCCTCAACTGGAATACACACCATCTAGTTAGTCCTGGGTGCCTATGGGCATGGCAAGCCACATATGCGGGCACTTGGTCCAGTCACTGAGAGGCGTTACTTGAATAAGGTACTCACGCTGAGGGTCACAATGTGTGTTTGTGCCCAAAGGGGCCCTCACGCTTGGGCGTGGCCTCATGGGCCATGCCGTTTTCTCCTACACTGAAGGATTGACTCACTGTTAGCAGCAAGGTTTCTTGCCATGGGGAAAAAGGGGTTCTGACTTGTGCATCAGGTTCCCCCCTGTGCAGGGATTGGAGATAAGGTCTAGGTTCCGATGACTGAAAACCCAGGTTGGGAATGGATGGTGGCCTAAGGCAGTGGCGGGTCCAATGTGCTGGGTGTGCAGCCAGCTGTGTCGGTGTCTGTTGGAAGGTCTGGGCTCAGGCTATTTGCGACAGCGCATCAATGTTTAAGGTAGCCTATGCAATTGGGGTGTTGCCGAGGGCCAAGCAGTTTGATCCTCATTTGGGGTTTCTGGGCAGCGCCATAGACAATGTTTTTCTCCTGGGAGGCAGGCACAGTGCTTCATTGTGGCCCCAGAATTCCCAGTAGGGAGGGTTTGTGGGCCAGGAGTGTGAGGACGGAAGTCTGAAAACACAAGCTAGTGTGAGGATTGGAGCCAAAGTCAGAGCAGGCCCACTCTGCAGAGGCTGAATCAAAATCTCCTGCATCTGAAGTCAGGCTGAGGATCAGACGTTGGCTGAGGCTGGAGTATGTGTCTATGATGGCACCTTCATGAGGTGGGGGCCTCATGAGGCCAAGGAAGTTTTCCCACGCTGAGTTTGGAGGTTGCCCCAAACCACAAGGTTTCCTTCTGCGGGACATTCGAGTCCTGTTGCATGGCTCCAGGACATACCATATGGAAGGACTGGAGAGCAGGGTTCGAAGGATGGATCCCTGTACAGCATGCCTCGCATTCCCATTGGCTATTAGCGACAAGATATGTTTGATCTGCTGCCTCTGGAACACGCGACCCAGGGGGCTGAGTTGAAATGGCCTCTCATGAGGATGCGTCATAATGTGCGTTTGGGTCCATGGAGACCTTGGAATGTGCTGGTTGTTCAGTGGCCCTGCGGAACTCTCCTACCTGAAGTGTTTGATACATCCCAGTAAGAAAGCTGCCCATGTGGAGATGAGAGAGGTTTGGTTTGGTGCCTCAGAAAAGCCCCATGTGCTGGTCTACGAAAAGAGTCCTCTGAGAACGGAAACATGGAAACCAAAGCTAAGGTTCAGATTAGGGCCTGGGGGCCTGTCCATTTCAACCTTCTGTCTCTGGGGACACTGTCTGAGAGTCTAAGTGGAGATAGTTGCTCCGCTCGTGTCAGAGAGCCCCTCTTAGTCCAGGGTGGCCTATACTATTGATGGCCTCAGGGACCTTGGAGCTTTTCCCTAACCTGTAGGGTTGTGGTCAATGGATTGGGCACACTTTCCTTGGAGAGGGCAGGCACAATCTTTCGCTGTTTGGTCCAGAGGCCCTAGCCTGGATGTTGTGTGGGTCCAGGCTGTGGGCACAGAAGTCTGAATACACAAACTCAGCTTATGGGTGGCGCCTAGGGTATGGCAGTCCGGATGTACAGCCCGAGAGGGAGCTCCTGGGCTCTGAAACAAGGGCGAGTGGGAGGCATTCCTTCAGGCTTTTGTCTCTGGATGTTGTGTCCGGGATAGCCGTGGATTGGAGCGGTGGCCTCAGGTACTGTAAGCGAGTAGCCCTCTCTGGGGATTTGTCTCAGCTCCCATGAGTTTGGGGTCATTTTGTGGGAAGGGTGGAGTCGTGTTGTCTGGCTCATGGGTCTCTCCAAGAAAGGGATTCCAGAGCAGAGCTCCAGGTACGGGCGGGGTGACTGGAAAATTCAAACCGTGGTGAGGATTGGGTGCATAGGGGCTTGGCAAGCCCCATATGTGGGCTCTTGGTCCAGGCCCTGACAGGCCTTTCTTTGACATGGGGCTCATGCTGAGGGTCACAGTGTGAATTTGTGCCCAAGCAGCCCTCAAGTTTGGGCGTGGCATCAGGGGCCATGAAGGTTTCTCCCACCCTGAAGGTGTGACTCCATGCCAAGAGAAAGCTTGACAGCCATGGGGCAGGAGGAGTTCTGTTTTGTGCTTGCTATACCCAGCTGTGTGGAGAATTGATATAATGTCTAGGTTCAGATATCTGAAAACCAAGGTTAGGATGAGGTGTCGGCATAAGACCATGGCGTGTCCGAAGTGCTGGGTGTGCGGCCAGCTGTCTCCTTGTCTGTCTGGACGTCTGGCTTCAGGCTGTGTCAGGCAGAGCATGAGTGCCCAGAGCAGCCTATCCAGTTCGGGTACCGTCGAGGCCCGAGCAGGTTGATCCTCATCTGGGTTTTCTGGAGAGCCCCACAGGGAAACGTTTTTCTTCCGTTGGGCAGACACTGGGCTGGGTTTTGTTTCCGGAGTTCCTAGTCCGGAGGGCTTGTTTGCCAGGAGTGTAAGGAAGGAAGTCTGAAAACACAAGCTACCGTGAGGTTTGGGACCGAGGGCACGGCAGGCCCACTCTGCAGAGGCTGAATCGAGATCTCCTGCACTGAGGTCATGTCAACTATGAGACGTGCCTCAGGCTAGAGTTTTTGTCCAGCATGGCCTCTTCCTGAAGGGTGTGGGGGCTTCATGAGGCCAGAAAGTTTTGCCTACGATGGGATTTGTGAACTCTCCAAAACTGAAGTTTACCTTCTGCACGACAGTCGAGTCCTATTGGATGGTTCCAAGAGGCCCCATATGGAAAGACTCGAGAGCAGGTGTCTAAGCATGGATGCCTGGGAACGCACCTCATATTCCCACTCTTTAGTCAGGACAAGGCAGGCTCAATCTGCGGGCTCCTGGGTGAGCTACCCAGAGGGGAGAGTTGAAATGGACTCTCCTGAAGATGAGTCCTACTGTGGCTTGGTGGCCTGGGAGACCTTGGAATGTGGAGGTGGCTCAGGGACTCTGCAGGATTCTCCAACATGAGGTGTTTGACACGGCTCCAACAAGGAAACTTCCCATGTGGAGACGAGAGGAGTTCTGTTCCGTGCCTCAGGAAAGCCCCATACCCTGTGTTCGAACCAAAGCCTCTGAGGAGTGACACCTGGAAAACAAAGCAAGAGTTGAGACTACGGCCTAAAGGCCTGTCCGGCTCAACCTTCTATCTCTGTTGACATCTGTGTGCATGCATTCATGGATGTAGCTGCTCAGCTTGTGTCCGAATGTCCCTGTGAGTCCAGTGAGGCTCCCAGTAGTGGGATGTCCTCGGAGGCCTTGAGGTTTCTCATATTCTGGAGGTGTGTGGCCAAGTTTCCCAGGAGAGAGCAGGCACGGTCCTGTGGTATGGCTCCAGAGGACCCAGCCTAGAGGCTGTGTTTGCCAGGGCTGTGGGGACAGATGTCTGAAAAAGCAAACTTGGCTCAGCTAGGGGCCAATGTAATGGCAGGCCTGATCTCTAGTCCGTGAGAAGAGATCCTCTGGAAATCAAAGTAGGGCAAGTGGGAGGCAGTCACTCAGGATTTTGTCTCTGGGTGTTGCGTTTACAGTGTCCGGTCAGGGTAGGGGTTGTCTCAGAGGCCGAGGAAGAGCCTTACTCTCGGGGGATTGTCCAAGCTCCCAAGTGTTTGTGTTCATTCTGTGGGAATGAAGAGTACTGTTTTCTGCCACAGGGGACCCCCCAGGAGAGGGACTCTAGAGCACAGCAGTGGGTTCCCTCAACTGGAATACACACCATCTAGTTAGTCCTGGGTGCCTATGGGCATGGCAAGCCACATATGCGGGCTCTTGGTCCAGTCACTGAGAGGCGTTACTTGAATAAGGTACTCACGCTGAGGGTCACAATGTGTGTTTGTGCCCAAGGCGGCCCTCACGCTTGGGCGTGGCCTCATGGGCCATGCCGTTGTCTCCTACACTGGAGGTTTGACTCACTGCCAGCAGCAAGGTTTCTTGCCATGGGGAAGGAGGGGTTCTGACTTGTGCATCAGGTTCCCCCCTGTGCAGGGATTGGATATAAGGTCTAGGTTCCGATGACTGAAAACCCAGGTTGGGAATGGATGGTGGCCTAAGGCAGTGGCGGGTCCAATGTGCTGGGTGTGCAGCCAGCTGTGTCGGTGTCTGTTGGAAGGTCTGGGCTCAGGCTATTTGCGACAGAGCATCACTGTTTAAGGTAGCCTATGCAATTGGGGTGTTGCCGAGGGCCAAGCAGTTTGATCCTCATTTGGGGTTTCTGGGAAGCGCCATAGACAATGTTTTTCTCCTGGGAGGCAGGCACAGTGCTTCATTGTGGCCCCAGAATTCCCAGTAGGGAGGGTTTGTGGGCCAGGAGTGTGAGGACGGAAGTCTGAAAACACAAGCTAGTGTGAGGATTGGAGCCAAGGGCAGAGCAGGCCCACTCTGCAGAGGCTGAATCAAAATCTCCTGCATCTGAAGTCAGGCTGAGGATCAGACGTTGGCTGAGGCTGGAGTATGTGTCCATGATGGCACCTTCATGAGGTGGGGGCCTCATGAGGCCAAGGAAATTTTCCCACGCTGAGTTTGGAGGTTGCCCCAAACCACAAGGTTTCCTTCTGCGGGACATTCGAGTCCTGTTGCATGGCTCCAGGACATACCATATGGAAGGACTGGAGAGCAGGGTTCGAAGGATGGGTCCCTGTACAGCATGCCTCGCATTCCCATTGGCTATTAGCGACAAGATATGTTTGATCTGCTGCCTGTGGAACACGCGACCCAGGGGGCTGAGATGAAATGGCCTCTCCTGAGGATGCGTCATAATGTGCGTTTGGGTCCATGGAGACCTTGGAATGTGCTGGTTGTTCAGTGGCCCTGCGGAACTCTCCTACCTGAAGTGTTTGATACATCCCAGTAAGAAAGCTGCCCATGTGGAGATGAGAGAGGTTTGGTTTGGTGCCTCAGAAAAGCCCCATGTGCTGGTCTACGAAAACAGTCCTCTGAGAACGGAAACATGGAAACCAAAGCTAAGGTTCAGATTAGGGCCTGGGGGCCTGTCCATTTCAACCTTCTGTCTCTGGGGACACTGTCTGAGAGTCTAAGTGGAGATAGTTGCTCCGCTGGTGTCAGAGAGCCCCTCTTAGTCCAGGGTGGCCTATACTGTTGATGGCCTCAGGGACCTTGGAGCTTTTCCCTAACCTGTAGGGTTGTGGTCAATGGATTGGGCACACTTTCCTTGGAGAGGGCAGGCACAATCTTTCGCTGTTTGGTCCAGAGGGCCTAGCCTGGATGTTGTGTGGGTCCAGGCTGTGGGCACAGAAGTCTGAATACACAAACTCAGCTTATGAGTGGCGCCTAGGGTATGGCAGGCCGGATGTACAGCCCGAGAGGGAGCTCCTGGGCCTCTGAAACAAGGGCGAGTGGGAGGCGTTCCTTCAGGCTTTTGTCTCTGGATGTTATGTCCGGGATAGCCGTGGATTGGAGCGGTGGCCTCAGGTACTGTGGACGGGTATCCCTCTCTGGGGATTTGTCCCAGCTCCCAAGAGTTTGGGGTCATTTTGTGGGAAGGGTGGAGTCGTGTTGTCTGGCTCATGGGTCTCTCCAAGAAAGGGATTCCAGAGCAGAGCTCCAGGTACGGGCGGGGCGACTGGAAAATTCAAACCGTGGTGAGGATTGGGTGCATAGTGGCTTGGCAAGCCCCATATGTGGGCTCTTGGTCCAGGCCCTGACAGGCCTTTCTTTGACATGGGGCTCATGCTGAGGGTCACAGTGTGAATTTGTGCCCAAGCAGCACTCAAGTTTGGGCGTGGCATCAGGGGCCATGAAGGTTTCTCCCACCCTGAAGGTGTGACTCCATGCCAAGAGCAAGCTTGACAGCCATGGGGCAGGAGGAGTTCTGTTTTGTGCTTGCTATACCCAGCTGTGTGGAGAATTGATATAATGTCTAGGTTCAGATATCTGAAAACCAAGGTTAGGATGAGGTGACGGCATAAGACCATGGCGTGTCCGAAGTGCTGGGTGTGCGGCCAGCTGTCTCCTTGTCTGTCTGGACGTCTGGCTTCAGGCTGTGTCAGGCAGAGCATGAGTGCCCAGAGCAGCCTATCCAGTTCGGGTACCGTCGAGGCCCGAGTAGGTTGATCCTCATCTGGGTTTTCTGGAGAGGCCCACAGGGAAACGTTTTTATTCCGTTGGGCAGACACTGGGCTGGGATTTGGTTCCGGAGTTTTTAGTCCGGAGGGCTTGTTTGCCAGGAGTGTGAGGAAGGAAGTCGAAAAACACAAGCTAGCGTGAGGTTTGGGACCGAGGGCACGGCAGGCCCACTCTGCAGAGGCTGAATCGAGATCTCCTGCACTGAGGTCATGTCAACTATGAGACGTGCCTCAGGCTAGAGTTCTTGTCCAGCATGGCCTCTTCCTGAAGGGTATGGGGGCTTCATGAGGCCAGAAAGTTTTGCCTACGATGGGATTTGTGAACTGCTCCAAAACTGAAGGTTACCTTCTGCACGACAGTCGAGTCCTATTGGATGGTTCCAAGAGGCCCCATATGGAAAGACTCGAGAACAGGTGTCTAAGCATGGATGCCTGGGAACGCACCTCATATTCCCACTCTTTAGTCAGGACAAGGCAGGCTCAATCTGCGGGCTCCTGGGTGAGCTACCCAGAGGGGAGAGTTGAAATGGTCTCCCCTGAAGATGCGTCCTACTGTGGCTTGGTGGCCTGGGAGACCTTGGAATGTGGAGGTGGCTCAGGGACTCTGCAGAATTCTCCAACATGAGGTGTTTGACACGGCTCCAACAAGGAAACTTCCCATGTGGAGACGAGAGGAGTTCTGTTCCGTGCCTCAGGAAAGCCCCATACCCTGTTCTTTGAACCAAAGCCTCTGAGGAGTGACACCTGGAAACCAAAGCAAGAGTTGAGACTATGGCTTAAAGGCCTGTCCGGCTCAACCTTCTATCTCTGTTGACATCTGTGTGCATGCATTCATGGATGTAGCTGCTCAGCTTGTGTCCGAATGCCCCTGTGAGTCCAGTGAGGCTCCCAGTAGTGGGATGTCCTCGGAGGCCTTGAGGTTTCTCATATTCTGGAGGTGTGTGGCCAAAGGAATGGACACAGTTTCCCAGGAGAGAGCAGGCACGGTCCTGTGCTATGGCTCCAGAGGACCCAACCTAGAGGCTGTGTTTGCCAGGGCTGTGGGGACAGATGTCTGAAAAAGCAAACTTGGCTCAGCTAGGGGCCAATGTAATGGCAGGCCTGATCTCTAGTCCGTGAGGGGAGATCCTCTGGAAATCAAAGTAGGGCAAGTGGGAGGCAGTCACTCAGGATTTTGTCTCTGGGTGTTGCGTTTACAGTGTCCGGTCAGGGTAGGGGTTGTCTCAGAGGCCGAGGAAGAGCCTTCCTCTCGGGGGATTGTCCAAGCTCCCAAGTGTTTGTGTTCATTCTGTGGGAATGAAGAGTACTGTTTTCTGTCACAGGGGACCCCCCAGGAGAGGGACTCTAGAGCACAGCAGTGGGTTCCCTCAACTGGAATACACACCATCTAGTTAGTCCTGGGTGCCTATGGGCATGGCAAGCCACATATGCGGGCTCTTGGTCCAGTCACTGAGAGGCGTTACTTGAATAAGGTACTCACGCTGAGGGTCACAATGTGTGTTTGTGCCCAAGGCGGCCCTCACGCTTGGGCGTGGCCTCATGGGCCATGCCGTTGTCTCCTACACTGGAGGTTTGACTCACTGCCAGCAGCAAGGTTTCTTGCCATGGGGAAGGAGGGGTTCTGACTTGTGCATCAGGTTCCCCCCTGTGCAGGGATTGGATATAAGGTCTAGGTTCCGATGACTGAAAACCCAGGTTGGGAATGGATGGTGGCCTAAGGCAGTGGCGGGTCCAATGTGCTGGGTGTGCAGCCAGCTGTGTCGGTGTCTGTTGGAAGGTCTGGGCTCAGGCTATTTGCGACAGCGCATCACTGTTTAAGGTAGCCTATGCAATTGGGGTGTTGCCGAGGGCCAAGCAGTTTGATCCTCATTTGGGGTTTCTGGGCAGCACCATAGACAATGTTTTTCTCCACGGAGGCAGGCAGAGTGCTTCATTGTGGCCCCAGAATTCCCAGTAGGGAGGGGTTGTGGGCCAGGAGTGTGAGGACGGAAGTCTGAAAACACAAGCTAGTGTGAGGATTGGAGCCAAAGTCAGAGCAGGCCCACTCTGCAGAGGCTGAATCAAAATCTCCTGCATCTGAAGTCAGGCTGAGGATCAGACGTTGGCTGAGGCTGGAGTATGTGTCTATGATGGCACCTTCATGAGGTGGGGGCCTCATGAGGCCAAGGAAGTTTTCCCACGCTAAGTTTGGAGGTTGCCCCAAACCACAAGGTTTCCTTCTGCGGGACATTCGAGTCCTGTTGCATGGCTCCAGGACATACCATATGGAAGGACTGGAGAGCAGGGTTCGAAGGATGGGTCCCTGTACAGCATGCCTCGCATTCCCATTGGCTATTAGCGACAAGATGTGTTTGATCTGCTGCCTCTGGAACACGCGACCCAGGGGGCTGAGATGAAATGGCCTCTCCTGAGGATGCGTCATAATGTGCGTTTGGGTCCATGGAGACCTTGGAATGTGCTGGTTGTTCAGTGGCCCTGCGGAACTCTCCTACCTGAAGTGTTTGATACATCCCAGTAAGAAAGCTGCCCATGTGGAGATGAGAGAGGTTTGGTTTGGTGCCTCAGAAAAACCCCATGTGCTGGTCTACGAAAACAGTCCTCTGAGAACGGAAACATGGAAACCAGAGCTAAGGTTCAGATTAGGGCCTGGGGGCCTGTCCATTTCAACCTTCTGTCTCTGGGGACACTGTCTGAGAGTCTAAGTGGAGATAGTTGCTCCGCTGGTGTCAGAGAGCCCCTCTTAGTCCAGGGTGGCCTATACTGTTGATGGCCTCAGGGACCTTGGAGCTTTTCCCTAACCTGTAGGGTTGTGGTCAATGGATTGGGCACACTTTCCTTGGAGAGGGCAGGCACAATCTTTCGCTGTTTGGTCCAGAGGGCCTAGCCTGGATGTTGTGTGGGTCCAGGCTGTGGGCACAGAAGTCTGAATACACAAACTCAGCTTATGAGTGGCGCCTAGGGTAAGGCAGGCCGGATGTACAGCCCGAGAGGGAGCTCCTGGGCCTCTGAAACAAGGGCGAGTGGGAGGCGTTCCTTCAGGCTTTTGTCTCTGGATGTTGTGTCCGGGATAGCCGTGGATTGGAGCGGTGGCCTCAGGTACTGTGGACGGGTATCCCTCTCTGGGGATTTGTCCTAGCTCCCAAGAGTTTGGGGTCATTTTGTGGGAAGGGTGGAGTCGTGTTGTCTGGCTCATGGGTCTCTCCAAGAAAGGGATTCCAGAGCAGAGCTCCAGGTACGGGCGGGGCGACTGGAAAATTCAAACCGTGGTGAGGATTGGGTGCATAGGGGCTTGGCAAGCCCCATATGTGGGCTCTTGGTCCAGGCCCTGACAGGCCTTTCTTTGACATGGGGCTCATGCTGAGGGTCACAGTGTGAATTTGTGCCCAAGCAGCACTCAAGTTTGGGCGTGGCATCAGGGGCCATGAAGGTTTCTCCCACCCTGAAGGTGTGACTCCATGCCAAGAGCAAGCTTGACAGCCATGGGGCAGGAGGAGTTCTGTTTTGTGCTTGCTATACCCAGCTGTGTGGAGAATTGATATAATGTCTAGGTTCAGATATCTGAAAACCAAGGTTAGGATGAGGTGACGGCATAAGACCATGGCGTGTCCGAAGTGCTGGGTGTGCGGCCAGCTGTCTCCTTGTCTGTCTGGACGTCTGGCTTCAGGCTGTGTCAGGCAGAGCATGAGTGCCCAGAGCAGCCTATCCAGTTCGGGTACCGTCGAGGCCCGAGTAGGTTGATCCTCATCTGGGTTTTCTGGAGAGCCCCACAGGGAAACGTTTTTCTTCCGTTGGGCAGACACTGTGCTGGGTTTTGGTTCCGGAGTTCCTATCCGGAGGGCTTGTTTGCCAGGAGTGTGAGGAAGGAAGTCGAAAAACACAGACTAGCGTGAGGTTTGGGACCGAGGGCACGGCAGGCCCACTCTGCAGAGGCTGAATCGAGATCTCCTGCACTGAGGTCATGTCAACTATGAGACGTGCCTCAGGCTAGAGTTCTTGTCCAGCATGGCCTCTTCCTGAAGGGTGTGGGGGCTTCATGAGGCCAGAAAGTTTTGCCTACGATGGGATTTGTGAACTGCTCCAAAACTGAAGTTTACCTTCTGCACGACAGTCGAGTCCTATTGGATGGTTCCAAGAGGCCCCATATGGAAAGACACGAGAGCAGGTGTCTAAGCATGGATGCCTGGGAACGCAACTCATATTCCCACTCTTTAGTCAGGACAAGGCAGGCTCAATCTGCGGGCTCCTGGGTGAGCTACCCAGAGGGGAGAGTTGAAATGGTCTCCCCTGAAGATGCGTCCTACTGTGGCTTGGTGGCCTGGGAGACCTTGGAATGTGGAGGTGGCTCAGGGACTCTGCAGAATTCTCCAACATGAGGTGTTTGACACGGCTCCAACAAGGAAACTTCCCATGTGGAGACGAGAGGAGTTCTGTTCCGTGCCTCAGGAAAGCCCCATACCCTGTTCTTCGAACCAAAGCCTCTGAGGAGTGACACCTGGAAACCAAAGCAAGAGTTGAGACTATGGCCTAAAGGCCTGTCCGGCTCAACCTTCTATCTCTGTTGACATCTGTGTGCATGCATTCATGGATGTAGCTGCTCAGCTTGTGTCCGAATGCCCCTGTGAGTCCAGTGAGGCTCCCAGTAGTGGGATGTCCTCGGAGGCCTTGAGGTTTCTCATATTCTGGAGGTGTGTGGCCAAAGGAATGGACACAGTTTCCCAGGAGAGAGCAGGCACGGTCCTGTGGTATGGCTCCAGTGGACCCAGCCTAGAGGCTGTGTTTGCCAGGGCTGTGGGGACAGATGTCTGAAAAAGCAAACTTGGCTCAGCTAGGGGCCAATGTAATGGCAGGCCTGATCTCTAGTCCGTGAGGGGAGATCCTCTGGAAATCAAAGTAGGGCAAGTGGGAGGCAGTCACTCAGGATTTTGTCTCTGGGTGTTGCGTTTACAGTGTCCGGTCAGGGTAGGGGTTGTCTCAGAGGCCGAGGAAGAGCCTTCCTCTCGGGGGATTGTCCAAGCTCCCAAGTGTTTGTGTTCATTCTGTGGGAATGAAAAGTACTGTTTTCTGCCACAGGGGACCCCCTGGGAGAGGGACTCTAGAGCACAGCAGTGGGTTCCCTCAACTGGAATACACACCATCTAGATAGTCCTGGGGGCCTATGGGCATGGCAAGCCACATATGCGGGCTCTTGGTCCAGTCACTGAGAGGCGTTACTTGAATAAGGTACTCACGCTGAGGGTCACAATGTGTGTTTGTGCCCAAGGCGGCCCTCACGCTTGGGCGTGGCCTCATGGGCCATGCCATTTTATCCTACACTGAAGGATAGACTCACTGCCAGCAGCAAGGTTTCTTGCCAAAGGGAAGGAGGGGTTCTGACTTGTGCATTAGGTTCCCCCCTGTGCAGTGATTGGAGATAAGGTCTAGGTTCCGATGACTGAAAACCCAGGTGGGGAATGGATGGTGGCCTAAGGCAGTGGCGGGTCCAATGTGCTGGGTGTGCAGCCAGCTGTGTCGGTGTCTGTTGGAAGGTCTAGGCTCAGGCTATTTGCGACAGAGCATCACTGTTTAAGGTAGCCTATGCAATTGGGGTGTTGCCGAGGGCCAAGCAGTTTGATCCTCATTTGGGGTTTCTAGGCAGCGCCATAGACAATGTTTTTCTCCTGGGAGGCAGGCACAGTGCTTCATTGTGGCCCCAGAATTCCCAGTAGGGAGGGGTTGTGGGCCAGGAGTGTGAGGACGGAAGTCTGAAAACACAAGCTAGTGTGAGGATTGGAGCCAAGGGCAGAGCAGGCCCACTCTGCAGAGGCTGAATCAAAATCTCCTGCATCTGAAGTCAGGCTGAGGATCAGACGTTGGCTGAGGCTGGAGTATGTGTCCATGATGGCACCTTCATGAAGTGGGGGCCTCATGAGGCCAAGGAAGTTTTCCCACGCTGAGTTTGGAGGTTGCACCAAACCACAAGGTTTCCTTCTGCGGGACATTCGAGTCCTGTTGCATGGCTCCAGGACATACCATATGGAAGGACTGGAGAGCAGGGTTCGAAGGATGGATCCCTGTACAGCATGCCTAGCATTCCCATTGGCTATTAGCGACAAGATATGTTTGATCTGCTGCCTCTGGAACACGCGACCCAGGGGGCTGAGATGAAATGGCCTCTCCTGAGGATGCGTCATAATGTGCGTTTGGGTCCATGGAGACCTTAGAATGTGCTGGTTGTTCAGTGGCCCTGCGGAACTCTCCTACCTGAAGTGTTTGATACATCCCAGTAAAAAAGCTGCCCATGTGGAGATGAGAGAGGTTTGGTTTTGTGCCTCAGAAAAGCCCCATGTGCTGGTCTACGAAAACAGTCCTCTGAGAACGGAAACATGGAAACCAAAGCTAAGGTTCCGATTAGGGCCTGGGGGCCTGTCCATTTCAACCTTCTGTCTCTGGGGACACTGTCTGAGAGTCTAAGTGGAGATAGTTGCACCGCTGGTGTCAGCGAGCCCCTCTTAGTCCAGGGTGGCCTATACTATTGATGGCCTCAGGGACCTTGGAGCTTTTCCCTAACCTGTAGGTTTGTGGTCAATGGATTGGGCACACTTTCCTTGGAGAGGGCAGGCACAATCTTTCGCTGTTTGGTCCAGAGGCCCTAGCCTGGATGTTGTGTGGGTCCAGCTGTGGGCACAGAAGTCTGAATACACAAACTCAGCTTATGAGTGGCGCCTAGGGTATGGCAGGCCGGATGTACAGCCCGAGAGGGAGCTCCTGGGCCTCTGAAACAAGGGCGAGTGGGAGGCGTTCCTTCAGGCTTTTGTCTCTGGATGTTGTGTCCGGGATAGCCGTGGATTGGAGCGGTGGCCTCAGGTACTGTGGACGAGTATCCCTCTCTGGGGATTTGTCCTAGCTCCCAAGAGTTTGGGGTCATTTAGTGGGAAGGGTGGAGTCGCGTTGTCTGGCTCATGGGTCTCTCCAAGAAAGGGATTCCAGAGCAGAGCTCCAGGTACGGGTGGGGCGACTGGAAAATTCAAACCGTGGTGAGGATTGGGTGCATAGGGGCTTGGCAAGCCCCATATGTGGGCTCTTGGTCCAGGCCCTGACAGGCCTTTCTTTGACATGGGGCTCATGCTGAGGGTCACAGTGTGAATTTGTGCCCAAGCAGCACTCAAGTTTGGGCGTGGCATCAGGGGCCATGAAGGTTTCTTCCACCCTGAAGGTGTGACTCCATGCCAAGACCAAGCTTGACAGCCATGGGGAAGGAGGAGTTCTGTTTTGTGCTTGCTATACCCAGCTGTGTGGAGAATTGATATAATGTCTAGGTTCAGATATCTGAAAACCAAGGTTAGGATGAGGTGACGGCATAAGACCATGGCGTGTCCGAAGTGCTGGGTGTGCGGCCAGCTGTCTCCTTGTCTGTCTGGACGTCTGGCTTCAGGCTGTGTCAGGCAGAGCATGAGTGCCCAGAGCAGCCTATCCAGTTCGGGTACCGTCGAGGCCCGAGCAGGTTGATCCTCATCTGGGTTTTCTGGAGAGCCCCACAGGGAAACATTTTTCTTCCATTGGGCAGACACTGGGCTGGGTTTTGGTTCTGGAGTTCCTAGTCCGGAGGGCTTGTTTGCCAGGAGTGTGAGGAAGGAAGTCGGAAAACACAAGCTAGCGTGAGGTTTGGGACCGAGGGCACGGAAGGCCCACTCTGCAGAGGCTGAATCGAGATCTCCTGCACTGAGGTCATGTCAACTATGAGACGTGCCTCAGGCTAGAGTTCTTGTCCAGCATGGCCTCTTCCTGAAGGGTGTGGGGGCTTCATGAGGCCAGAAAGTTTTGCCTACGATGGAATTTGTGAACTGCTCCAAAACTGAAAGTTACCTTCTGCACGACAGTCGAGTCCTATTGGATGGTTCCAAGAGGCCCCATATGGAAAGACTTGAGAGCAGGTGTCTAAGCATGGATGCCTGGGAACGCCACCTCATATTCCCACTCTTTAGTCAGGACAAGGCAGGCTCAATCTGCGGGCTCCTGGGTGAGCTACCCAGAGGGGAGAGTTGAAATGGACTCTCCTGAAGATGAGTGCTACTGTGGCTTGGTGGCCTGGGAGACCTTGGAATGTGGAGGTGGCTCAGGGACTCTGCAGGATTCTCCAACATGAGGTGTTTGACACGGCTCCAACAAGGAAACTTCCCATGTGGAGACGAGAGGAGTTCTGTTCCGTGCCTCAGGAAAGCCCCATACCCTGTTCTTCGAACCAAAGCCTCTGAGGAGTGACACCTGGAAAACAAAGCAAGAGTTGAGACTACGGCCTAAAGGCCTGTCCGGCTCAACCTTCTATCTCTGTTGACATCTGTGTGCATGCATTCATGGATGTAGCTGCTCAGCTTGTGTCCGAATGCCCCTGTGAGTCCAGTGAGGCTCCCAGTAGTGGGATGTCCTCGGAGGCCTTGAGGTTTCTCATATTCTGGAGGTGTGTGGCCAAAGGAATGGACACAGTTTCCCAGGAGAGAGCAGGCACGGTCCTGTGGTATGGCTCCAGATGACCCAGCCTAGAGACTGTGTTTTCCAGGGCTGTGGGGACAGATGTCTGAAAAAGCAAACTTGGCTCAGCTAGGGGCCAATGTAATGGCAGGCCTGATCTCTAGTCCGTGAGGGGAGATCCTCTGGAAATCAAAGTAGGGCAAGTGGGAGGCAGTCACTCAGGATTTTGTCTCTGGGTGTTGCGTTTACAGTGTCCGGTCAGGGTAGGGATTGTCTCAGAGGCCGAGGAAGAGCCTTCCTCTCGGGGGATTGTCCAAGCTCCCAAGTGTTTGTGTTCATTCTGTGGGAATGAAGAGTACTGTTTTCTGCCACAGGGAACCCCCCAGGAGAGGGACTCTAGAGCACAGCAGTGGGGTCCCTCAACTGGAATACACACCATCTGGATAGTCCTGGGTGCCTATGGGCATGGCAAGCCACATATGCGGGCTCTGGGTCCAGTCACTGAGAGGCGTTACTTGAATAAGGTACTCACGCTGAGGGTCACAATGTGTGTTTGTGCCCAAGGCGGCCCTCACGCTTGGGCGTGGCCTCATGGGCCATGCCGTTTTCTCCTACACTGAAGGTTTGCCTCACTGCCAGCAGCAAGGTTTCTTGCCATGGGGAAGGAGGGGTTCTGACTTGTGCATCACGTTCCCCCCTGTGCAGGGATTGGAGATAAGGTCTAGGTTCCGATGACTGAAAACCCAGGTTGGGAATGGATGGTGGCCTAAGGCAGTGGCGGGTCCAATGTGCTGGGTGTGCAGCCAGCTGTGTCGGTGTCTGTTGGAAGTTCTGGGCTCAGGCTATTTGCAACAGAGCATCTCTGTTTAAGGTAGCCTATGCAATTGGGGTGTTGCCGTGGGCCAAGCAGTTTGATCCTCATTTGGGGTTTCTGGGCAGCGCCATAGACAATGTTTTTCTCCTGGGAGGCAGGCACAGTGCTTCTTTGTGGCTCCAGAATTCCCAGTAGGGAGGTTTGTGGGCCAGGAGTGTGAGGACGGAAGTCTGAAAACACAAGCTAGTGTGAGGATTGGAGCCAAGGGCAGAGCAGGCCCACTCTGCAGAGGCTGAATCAAAATCTCCTGCATCTGAAGTCAGGCTGAGGATCAGACGTTGGCTGAGGCTGAAGTATGTGTCCATGATGGCACCTTCATGAAGTGGGGGCCTCATGAGGCCAAGGATGTTTTCCCACGCTGAGTTTGGAGGTTGCCCCAAACCACAAGGTTTCCTTCTGCGGGACATTCGAGTCCTGTTGCATGGCTCCAGGACATACCATATGGAAGGACTGGAGAGCAGGGTTCGAAGGATGGATCCCTGTACAGCATGCCTCGCATTCTCATTGGCTATTAGCGACAAGATATGTTTGATCTGCTGCCTCTGGAACACGCGACTCAGGGGGCTGAGTTGAAATGGCCTCTCCTGAGGATGCGTCATAATGTTAGTTTGGTTCCATAAAGACCTTGGAATATGCTGGTTGTTCAGTGGCCCTGCGGAACTCTCCTACCTGAAGTGTTTGATACATCCCAGTAAGAAAGCTCCCCATGTGGAGATGAGAGAGGTTTGGTTTGGTGCCTCAGAAAATCCCCATGTGCTGGTCTATGAAAACAGTCCTCTGAGAACGGAAACCTGGAAACCAAAGCTAAGGTTCAGATTAGGGCCTGGGGGCCTGTCCATTTCAACCTTCTGTCTCTGGGGACACTGTCTGAGAGTCTAAGTGGAGATAGTTGCTCCGCTGGTGTCAGAGAGCCCCTCTTAGTCCAGGGGGCCTACACTATTGATGGCCTCAGGGGCCTTGGAGCTTTTCCCTAACCTGTAGTGTTGTGGTCAATGGATTGGGCACACTTTTCTTGGAGAGGGCAGGCACAATCTTTCACTGTGGCCCTAGAGGCCCTAGCCTGAAGGTGTGTGGGTTCAGGCTGTGGGCACAGAAGTCTGAATACACAAACTCAGCTTATGAGTGGCGCCTAGGGTATGGCAGGCCGGAGGTACAGCCCGAGAGGGAGCTCCTGGGCCTCTGAAACAAGGGCTAGTGGGAGGCGTTCCTTCAGGCTTTTGTCTCTGGATGTTGTGTCCGGGATAGCCGTGGATTTGAGGGGTGGCCTCAGGGACTGTGGACCACTATCCCTCTCTGGGGATTTGTTCCAGCTCCTAAGATTGGGGTCATTTTGTGGGAAGGGTGGAGTCGTGTTGTCTGGCTCATGGGTCCTCCAAGAAAGGGATTCCAGAGCAGAGCCCCAGGTACGTGCATGGCGACTGGAAAACTCAAACCCTGGTGAGGATTGGGTGCATAGGGGCTTGGCAAGCCCCATATGCGGGCTCTTTGTCCAGGCCCTTAGAGGCCTTTCTTTGACATGGGGCTCATGCTGAGGGTCACAGTGTGAATTTGTTCCCAATCAGCACTCACGTTTGGGCGTGGCATCAGGGGCCATGAAGGTTTCTCCCACCCTATAGGTGTGACTCCATGCCAAGAGCAAGCTTTACAGCCATGGGGAAGCAGGACTTCTGTTTTGTGCTTGCGATACCCAGCTGTGTGGAGAATTGATATGATGTCTAGGTTCAGATATCTGAAAACCAAGGTTAGGAAGTGGTGACGGCATAAGACCATGGCGTGTCCGAAGTGCTGGGTGTTCGGCCAGCTGTCTCCTTGTCTGTCTGGACGTCTGGCTTCAGGCTGTGTCAGACAGAGCATGAGTGCCCAGTGCAGCCTATCCAGTTCGGGTACCATCGAGGCCCGAGCAGGTTGATCCTCATCTGGGTTTTCTGGAGAGCCCCACAGGGAAACCTTTTTCTTCCGTTGGGCAGACACTGGGCTGGGTTTTGGTTCTGGAGTTCCTAGTCCGGAGGGCTTGTTTGCCAGGAGTGTGAGGAAGGAAGTCTGAAAATACAAGCTAGCGTGAGGTTTGGGACCGAGGGCACGGCAGGCCCACTCTGCAGAGGCTGAAAGGAGATCTCCTGCACTGAGGTCATGTCAACTATGAGACGTGCCTCAGGCTAGAGTTCTTGTCCAGCATGGCCTCTTCCTGAAGGGTGTGGGGGCTTCATGAAGCCAGGGATGTTTGCCTACGATGGGATTTGTGAACTACTCCAAACCTCAAGATTTCCTTCTTCACGACAGTTGAGTCCTATTGGATGGTTCCGGGAGGCCCCATACGGAAAGACTCGAGAGCAGGTGTCTAAGCATGGATGCCTGGGAACGCCACCTCATATTCCCACTGTTTAGTCAGGACAGGTCAGGCTCAATCTGCAGGCTCCTGGGTGAGCTACCTAGAGGGGAGAGTTGAAATGGACTCTCCTGAAGATGAGTCCTACTGTGGATTTGTGGCCTGAGAGACCTTAGAATGTGGAGGTGGCTCAGGGACTCTGCAGGGTTTTCCAAACTGAGGTGTTTGACACAGCTCCAACAAGGAAGCTTCCCATGTCGAGACGAGAGGAGTTCTGTTCAGTGCCTCAGGAAAGCCCCATATCCTGTTCTTCGAACCAAAGCCTCTGAGGAGTAACACCTGGAACCCAAAGCAAGAGTTGAGATTAGGGCCTAAGGGCCTGTCCGGCTCAACCTTCTATCTCTGTTGACATCTGTGTGCATGCCTTCGTGGAGGTAGCTGCTCAGCTTGTGTCCGAATGCCCCTGTGAGTCCAGTGAGGCTCCCAGTAGTGGGATATCCTCGGGGGCATTGAGGTTTCTCATATTCTGGAGGTGTGTGGCCAAAGGAATGGACACAGTTTCCCAGGAGAGAGCAGGCACGGTCCTGTGGTATGGCTCCAGAGGACCCAGCGTAGAGGCTGTGTTTGCCAGGGCTGTGGGGACTGATGTCTGAAAGAGCAAACTTGGCTCAGGTAGGGGCCAAGGTAATGGCAGGCCTGATCTCCAGTCCGTGAGGGGTGATCCTCTGGATATCAAAGGAGGGCAAGTGGGAGGCAGTCGCTCAGGCTTTTGTCTCTGGGTGTTGCGTTCACAGTGTCCGGTCAGGGTAGGGGTTGCCTCAGGGTGCGAGGAAGAGCCTTCCTCTCGGGGGATTGTCCAAGCTCCCAAGTGTTTGGGTTCATTCTGTGGGAAGTGAAGAGTACTGTTTTCTGCCACAAAGGACCTCCCAGGAGAGAGGCTCTAGAGCACAGCAGTGGGTTCCCTCAACTGGAATAAACACCATCTAGTTAGTCCTGGGTGACTATGGGCATGGCAAGTACTATATGCAGGATCTTCGTCCCGAACCTGACAGGCCTTTCTTTGTCATGGGGCTCATGCTAGGGTCACAGTGTGAATTTGTGCCCAAGCAGCACTCATGTTTGGGCGTGGCATCAAGGGCCATGAAGGGTTCCACACGTGAAGGTGTGACTCCATGCGAAGAACAAGCATTACAGCCATGTGGAAGGCAGAGTTCTGATTGTGATTCCGATACTCAAACTCAGCTTTGTTTGGTGACATCGGTATGGCAGGCCCAATCTACAAACCATGAGAAGAACTCATGAAGATTTGAATATAGAGTGAGTCTGAGGCGCTTGCTAAGGCATTTGTCTCTGGAATTTGTATCAGCGATCTCCGTGGAATGTCGGGGATGCCTCATGGGCCATGGACGAATCTACCTCTATGATGATTTCGCCCGATTCCCAATTATTTTTCGTCAATCTGTGGGATGGGAGGACTCCTTTCAGTTTTGTTACCTCAGGTGTCCCACGAAAAGAGGAATTCCAAAGCAAAGCCATGGGGAAGACTGAAGGGACAACCCGAACTATGGTTAAAAATTGGGGCCTAGGGGCATGGCAAGCCCAATATGCTATCTCTTCATCCAGCCACTGAGAGGCCTTACTTGAGGACTTTGGTCAGGCTGAGGGTCACAATGTGTGTTTGTGACCAATGTAGCCGGCGAGCATGGAGGGGCCTCATGGGCAACACTGGATTCAACTACACTGAAAGTTGGACAACATGCCAACCACAAGGTTTCTTGCCATGGGGAAGGAGTTCTGATTTCTGCATCAGGTTCAACCCTGGGCAGTGATTGGAGATAAGGTCTAGAATCTGAAGCCTGAAAACCGAGGTTGGGAAGAGATGACAACCTAAGGCCATGGCGGTTCGATGTGCTCAGTGTGCGGCAAGCTGTCTGGTTGGGGCCAGGAAGTCCAGGCTCAGGCTGTGTCAGAAAGGGCATTAGTGCCCTGGTCAGCCTATATGTTCGGGGTACAGCCAAGGTCGGTGCAGGTTGATCCTCATTTGGGGTTACTGAGTAGCCCCAGAGGGCAATGTTTTTCTTCTGGAGGGCAGGCAGAGTGCTGCATTGTAGTTCTGGATTGCCAAAATGGAGGGCTTGTGGGCCAGTAGTCTGAGGACAGAAGTCTGAGAACACAAGCTCGGCTTAGGTTTCTGGTTGAAGACATGGCAGGAAGAATCTACAGACCAGAATCGAGATCTCGTGCATCTGAAGTCAGGGCGAGGATCAGACGATCGCTCAGGTTGGAGTTTCTGTCCCTTATGGCCCCTTATTGAAGGGGGAGCATCACAAGGCCATGGGGGTTGTCCCACGATGGGATTTGTGAGAAGCTCCAAACTGCAAAGTGTCTTCTGCAGGACAATTGAGACCTGTTGTTTGGCTCCAGGCCAATGATTCTGAGCAGGGTTCTAAGGATGGATCGCTGGTTAGCCCACCTCGCATTCCATTTGTCTCCTAGCAACAAGATAGGTTAGATCTGCTGGTTCTGGGGGAGCAACCGAGGAGGCTGAGTTGAAATGGACTCTCCTGGGGTTGGGTCCTAGCGTGCTTTTGTGTGTATCGAGACCTTGGAATGAAGCGGTGGCACTGGGGCCCTGACGGGTTCTCCAAAACAGAGGCTTTGACAGAGCTCCAACGTGCTAGTTTCCCATGTGTAGATGAGATTTTTTCTGATGGGTGCATCAAGAAAAAGCCATTGCTGATTTTGAAATCCAGGCGTCTGAGGAGAGACCCTGGAAACCAAAGCAATGGATCTGATTAGTGCCTAGGGGCCTGTTCTTTCCTTTTTACCTCTGGGGACATCTGTCTATGGGTCTGAGTGCAGGTAGGTGCACAGATGGGCTCAGTTTGCCCCTGTTTTTCCTGGGAAGCCAGCCATAGTGAGATGGATCAGGTATTGGGTGTTTATTCTATTAGAAGGGTTGTGGCCATTGGAAATGGCAAACACATTTCCCTTACAGAGGGCAAGTACAGTCCTCAGGCTTGGCTCCAGGGGCCTGATCCTGTAGGTTGTGTAGGCCAGGGCTGTTTGGACAGTTGTCTGAAAACACAACCTCGGCTTATGTTTCCGGTCATAGTTATGGCAGGACTGATCTACAGACCATGAGGAGAACTCTTCGAGATTTGAAAAAAGAGCGAGTGTGAGGCACTTGCTCAAGTTTTTTTCTCTGGATATCGTGTCACTCACGGTTGTGAAATTTCTGGGTGACTTCATGGGAAATGGATGAGTCTTACTCTCTGGTGGTTTGGCCCCGTCCAAAGAGTTTGGGGTCATTCTGTGGGATGGAAGACGTCCGTTTTGTTGTTGTTGTTGTTTTCTTTTTTAACCTCAGGTGTCCCACAAAATGAGGGATTCCAGAGTAGAGCCCTGGGGAGGGGCGACTGGACAATCAGAAATCTGGTTAATAATTAGGGCCTAGGGACATGTCAAGCCCATTATGACATCTAATGGTCCAGCCACTGAGAGGACTTACTAGAGGAGAAGACTCATGCTGAGGGTCACAATGCGTGTTTATGACCCCGTCGCACTCAAGAATGGGCGGGGCCTCGGGGTGAATGCTGGTTTCTTCTACTCTGACCGTTGGACAATGTGCCAACCACAAGGTTTCTTGCCATGGGTAAGGAAGAGTTCTGATTTCTGCATCACACTCAAACCTGGGCAGTGATTGGCGATAAGGTCTCGGTTCTGAAGCCTGAAAACTGAAGTAGGGAAGAGATGATGACCTAAGGCCATTGCAGGTCTTATGTGCTCAGTGTGCTGTCAGATTTCTGGGGGATGGTCAGGAGGTCCGGGCTCAGGTTGTGTCCGACAGTGGTTTAGTGCCCACGTTAGACTACATAATTTGGGTAAAGTCGAGTGCTGTGTAGGTTTATTCTCATTTAAGGTGCCTGGGCAGCTCATGAAGCAATATTTTTTTCTACAGGGCAGGCAGAGTGCTGCATTGTGGGTCCGGAATTGCCAAACTTGAGGGCTCGGGGCCAGGGGTGTGAGGACGGAAGTCAGAGAAGACAAGCTAGACTTGGCTTTCAGGGCGAGGGCATGACAGGTACCCCCTGCAGATCTGAACCAATATCTCATGCATCTGAAGTCAGGCGAGGATAAGACGTTGGCTCAGGTTGAAGTTTCTGTGCATGACGGCCGCTTCATGAAGGAAGCGGAATCTCGAGGCCATTGAGGTTTTCCCACGTTGGGAGTTGTGGGATGCCCCCTTCAAGGATTCCATTTGCGGAACAATTGAGACCTGTTGGACAGCTCCAGGACATCCCATACGGAATGACTCCAGAGCACCCTTCGAGGATGGATGCCTGGGAAGCCCGCCTCGCATTCCAATTGTCTCCTAGCAACAAGACAGTTTAGATCTGATGGCTCTGCGGGAGCAACCGGGGTGGCTGAGTTGAAATTCACTTTCCTGAGGATGTGTCCTAATGGGTTTTTATGTCCATGAGGGCCTTGGAATGGGGCGGTGGCACCGGGAACCTGAAGTACTCTCCTAAGCTTTTGACATAGCTACCATGCACAGGTTTCCTTGTGGAGACGAAATGAGTTCTGATGGGTGCCTCAGGAAAAACCCTATGCTCGTATTGGAATCAGGCTTTTGAGGAGACATGCCTGTAAACCAAAGCAATGGATCCTATTATGGCCTAGGGTCCTGTCTGGTTCAATCTTCTTCTCTGGGAACATCCATCTATGGTATGAGTGGAGGTCGATTATCAGCTGGTGTCAGATAGCCCTTGTTTCTTCCGGGCGACCTACACTATTGGGATGGCCTCAGGGACTTTGGAGGTTTCTCCTAATTTGTACGATTTTGGACCATGGAATGGGCAGAATTCCCATGGATTGGTAGGCACAGTCCTAATGTGTGGCTCCAGGCGCCCAGCCTGGAGGGTGTGTGGCCCAAGACTTTGAGGACAGAAGTCTGAAAACACAAACTCAGCTTAGGTTTGGGGACGTAGGTATGGCAGGCCCGATCTACAAACCATGAAAAGAACTCTTCAGGATATGAAGAAAGTGCGAGTCTGAGGCATTTGCTCAGGCTTTTGTCTCTGGATTTTGTATCAGCAACTGCCTTGGAATGAAGGGGAGGCCTCATGGGCCATAGACGAATCTTCCTCTCTGAGGATTTGGCCCGATTCCCAATTGCTTTTCGTCAATCTGTGGGATGGGAGGACTCATTTCAAATTTGTTACCTCCGGTGTCCCACCAAAAGAGGAATTCCAAAGCCAAGCCGTGGGGAAGACTGAAGGGACAACCCGAACTATGGTTAAAAATTGGGTCCTACGGGCATGGCAAGCCCAATATGCTATCTCTTCATCCAGCCACTGAGTGGCCTTACTTGAGGACTGGGCTCAGCCTGAGGGTCACAATGTGTGTTTGTGAACAATGTGGCCCGCGAGCATGGGTGGGGCCTCATGGGCCACACTGGTTTCAACTACACTGAACGTTGGACAACATGCCATCCACAAGGTTTCTTGCCATGGGGAAGGAGTTCTGATTTCTGCATCACCTTCAACCCTGGGCAGTGATTGGAGATAAGGTCTAGGTTCTGAAACCTGAAAACCGAGGTTGGGAAGAGATGACGACCTAAGGCCATGGCGGCTCAATGTGCTCAGTGGGCGGACAGCTGTCTGGGAGGGGCCAGGGGTTCAGGCTCAGGCTGTGTCAAAAAGGGCATTAGTGCCCTGGTCAGCCTATGTATTTGGGGTACAGCCAAGGTCGCTGCAGGTTGATCCTCATTTGGGATGACTGGGTAGCCCCAGAGGACAATGTTGTTCTTCTGGAGGGCCGGCAGAGTGCTGCATTGTAGTTCTGGATTGCCAAACTGTAGGTCTTGTGGGCCAGTAGTCTGACGACAAAAGTCTGAGAACACAAGCTAGGCTTAGGTTTCTGGGTGAGGCCATGGCAGGCACAATCTACAGACCTGAATTGAGATCTCGTGCATCTGAAGTCAGGGCGAGGATCAGACGATCGCTCATGTTGGAGATTCTGTCCCTGATGGCCCCTTCATGAATGGGGGGTCATCACGAGGCCATGGGGGCTTTCCAACGATGGGAGTTGTGAGAAGCTCCAAACTGCAGAGAGTCTTCTGCAGGACAATTGAGACCTGTTGTTTGGCTCCAGGCCAATGATTCTGAGCAGGGTTCTAAGGATGGATGGCTGGGTAGCCCACCTCGCATTCCAATTGTCTCCTAGCAACAAGACAGGTTAGATCTCCTGGATCTGTGGGGAGCAACCGAGGATGCTGAGTTGAAATGGACACCCCTGGGGATGGGTCCTAATGTGCTTTTGTGTCTATGGAGACCTTGGAATGAAGCGGTGGCACTGGGGCCCTAAAGGGTTCTCCTAAACAAAGGCTTTGACACAGCCCCAACGTGCAAGTTTCCCATGTGTAGATGAGATGTTTTCTGATGGGTGAGTCACAAAACAGCTATATGCTGCTTTTGAAATCCAGGCCTCTGAGGAGATATGCCTGGACACCAAAGCAATGGATCTGATTAGTGCCTAGGGGCCTGTTCTTTCTTTTTTCCTCTGGGGACATCTGTCTATGGGTCTGAGTGCAGGTAGGTGCTCACTTGGGCTCAGATTGCCCCTGTTTTTCCTGGGAAGCCACCACTATTGAGATGGATCAGGGACTTTGGAGGTTTATCCTATTAGAAGGTTTGTGGCCATTGGAATGGGCACACACAATTCCCTTGGAGAGGGCAAGTACAGTCCTCAGGTTTGGGTCCAGGGGGCCTGAGCCTGTAGGTTTTGTAGTACAGGGCTGTTTGGTCAGTTCTCTGAAAACACAAACTCGGCTTATGTTTCGGGTCATAGGTATGGCAGGACTGATCTACAGACCATGAGGAGAACTCTTGGGATTTGAAAGAAGGGCGAGTGTGAGGCTCCTGCTCACCTTTTTGTCTCTGGATATCGTGTCACACACGGTCGTGGAATTTCTGGGTGACTTCATGGGAAATGGACGAGTCTTACTTTCTGGTGGTTCGGCCCCGTCCAAAGAGTTTGGGGTCATTCTTTGGGCTGGAAGAAGTCCGTTTTATTTTTTTGTTGTTGTTTTCTTTTTAATTTCAGGTGTCCCACCAAATGATGGATTCCAGAGTAGATCCCTGGGGAGGGGCGACTGGACCATCAGAAATCTGGTTAAAATTTGGGGCCTAGGGACATGACAAGCCCATTATGACATCTAATGGTCCAGCCACTGAGAGGACATACTAGAGGATAGGACTCATGATCAGGGTCACAGTGCGTGTGTATGCCCTCGTCGCACTCAAGAATGGGCGGGTCCTCAGGGTGAATGCTGGTTTCTCCTACACTGAACGTTGGACAACGTGCCAACCACAGGGTTCTTGCCATGGGTAAGGAGGAGTTCTGATTTATGCATCACACTCACCCCTGGGCAGTGATTGGAGATAAGGTCTCGGTTCTGAAGCCTGAAAACTGAGGTAGGGAAGAGATGATGACCTAAGGCCATGGCGGGTTTTATGTGCTCAGTGTGCGGTCAGCTTTCTGGTTGTTGGTCCAGAGGTCCGGGCTCAGGTTGTGTTCGACAGTGCATTAGTGCCCAGGTTAGACTATATAATTTGGGTAAAGTCGAGTGCTGTGTAGGTTTACCCTCATTTAAGGTGCCTGGGCAGCTCATGAGGCAATAATTTTTTTTCTAGAGTGTAGGCAGAGTGCTGCATTGTGGGTCCGGAATTGCCAAACTTGAGGGCTTCGGGGCCAGGAGTGTGAGGACGGAAGTCTGAGAAGACAAGCTAGACTTGGGTTTCAGGGCGAGGGCACGGCAGGTACCCCCTGCAGATCTGAACCAATATCTCATGCATCTGAAGTCAGGGCGAGGATCAGACGTTGGCTCAGGTTGGAGTTTCTGAGCATGACGGCCGCTTCTTGAAGGGAGCGGAATCTCGAGGCCATTGAAGTTTTCCCACGTTGGGAGTTGTGGGATGCCCCCTTCAAGGATTCCTTCTGCGGGACAATTGAGACCTGTTGGACAGCTCCAGGACATCCCATATGGAATGACTCCAGAGCACGGTTCGCGGATGGATGCCTGCGAAGCCTGCCTCGCATTCAATTGTCTCCTAGCAACAAGACTATTTAGATCTGATGGCTCTGCGGGAGCAACCGGGGTGGCTGAGTTGAAATGGACTTTGCTGAGGATGGGTCCTAATGTGTTTTTGTGTCCATGAGGGCCTTGGAATGGGGCGGTGGCACCGGGATCCTGAAGTACTCTCCTAAGCTTTGGACATGGCTCCCATGCACAGGTTTCCTTGTGGAGATGAGATGAGTTCTGATGGGTGCCTCAGGAAAACACATATGCTCGTATTGGAATCAGGCTTTTGAGGACACATGCCTGTAACCCAAAGCAATGGATGCTATTATGGCCTAGGGTCCTGTCTGGTTCAATCTTCTTCTCTGGAGACATCCATCTATGGTATGAGTGGAGGTCGATTATCAGCTGGTGTCAGACAGCCCTTTTTTGTTCCGGGCGACCTACACTATTGGGATGGCCTCAGGGACATTGGAGGTTTCTCCTAATTTGTACGATTTTGGACCATGGAATGGGCAGAATTCCCATGGATTGGTAGGCACAGTCCGAATGTGTGGCTCCAGGGGCCCAGGCTGTAGGGTGTGTGGACCAAGACTTTGAGGACAGTTCTGAAAACACAAACTCAGCTTAGGTTTGGGGACGTAGGTATGGCAGGCCCGATCGACAAACCATGAGAAGAACTCTTCAGGATATGAAGAAAGTGCGAGTCTGAGGCGCTTGCTCAGGATTTTTTCTCTGGATTTTGTATCAGGGATGGCCGTGGAATGTCGGGGAGGCCTCATGGGCCATAGACGAATCTTCCTCTTTGAGGATTTGGCCCGATTCCCAATTGCTTTTCGTCAATCTGTGGGATGGGAGGACTCATTTCAGTTTTGTAACCTCAGGTGTCCCACCAAAAGAGGAATTCCAAAGCCACGCCGTGGGGAAGACTGAAGGGACAACCCGAACTATGGTTAAAAATTGGGGCCTAGGGGCATGGCAAGCCCAATATGCTATCTCTTCTTCCAGCCACTTAGTGGCCTTACTTGAGGACTGGGCTCAGCCTGAGCGTCACAATGTATGTTTGTGACCAATGTGGCCCGTGAGCATGGGAGGGGCCTCATGGGCCACACTGGTTTCAACTACACTGAACGTTGGACAACATGCCAACCACAAGGTTTCTTGCCATGGGGAAGGAGTTCTGATTTCTGCATCAGCTTCAACCCTGGGCAGTGATTGGAGATAAGGTCTAGATTCTGAAACCTGAAAACCGAGTTTGGGAAGAGATGACGACCTAAGGCCATGGCGGCTCGATGTGCTCAGTGTGCGGCCAGCTGTCTGGGAGGGGCCAGGGGGTCCAGGCTCAGGCTGTGTCAGAAAGGGCATTAGTGCCCTGGTCAGCCTATGTATTTGGGGTACAGCCAAGGTCGGTGCAGGTTGATCCTCATTTGGGATTACTGGGTAGCCCCAGAGGTCAATGTTTTTCTTCTGGAGGGCCGGCAGAGTGCTGCATTGTAGTTCTGGATTGCCAAACTGGAGGGCTTGTGGGCCAGTAGTCTGACGACTAAAGTCTGAGAACACAAGCTAGGCTTAGGTTTCTGGGTGAGGCCATGGCAGGCACAATCTACAGACCTGAATCGAGATCTCGTGCATCTGAAGTCAGGGCGAGGACCAGACGATCGCTCAGGTTGGAGTTTCTGACCCTGATGGCCCCTTCATAAATGGGGGGGGGGGCATCACGAGGCCATGGGTGTTTTCCCACGATGGGAGTAGTGAGAAGCTCCAAACTGCAGAGAGTCTTCTGCAGGACAATTGAGACCAGTTGTTTGGCTCCAGGCCATTGATTCTGAGCAGGGTTCTAAGGATGGATGGCTGGGTAGCCCACCTCGCATTCCAATTGTCTCCTAGCAACAAGACAGGTTAGATCTCCTGGAACTGTGGGGAGGAACCGAGGATGCTGAGTTGAAATGGACACCCCTGGGGATGGGTCCTAATGTGCTTTGTGTCTATGGAGACCTTGGAATGAAGCGGTGGCACTGGGGCCCTAAAGGGTTCTCCTAAACAGAGGCTTTGACACAGCTCCAACGTGCAAGTTTCCCATGTGTAGATGAGATGTTTTCTGATGGGTGAGTCAAGAAACAGCTATATGCTGCTTTTGAAATCCAGGCCTCTGAGGAGAGATGCCTGGAAACTAAAGCAATGGATCTGATTAGTGCCTAGGGGCCTGTTCTTTCCTTTTTACCTCTGGGGACATCTGTCTATGGGTCTGAGTGCAGGTAGGTGCTCAGTTGGGCTCAGTTTGCCCCTGATTTTCCTGGGAAGCCACCACTATTGAGATGGATCAGGGACTTTGGAGGTTTATCCTATTAGAAGGCTTGTGGCCATTGGAATGGGCACACACAATTCCCTTGGAGAGGGCAAGTACAGTCCTCAGGTTTGGCTCCAGGGGCCTGAGCCTGTACGTTGTGTAGGCCAGGGCTGTTTGGACAGTTGTCTGAAAACACAAACTCGGCCTATGTTTCGGGTCATAGGTATGGCAGGACTGATCTACAGACCATGAGGAGAACTCTTCTGGATTTGAAAGAAGGGCGAGTGTAAGGCTCCTGCTCAAGTGTTTGTATCTGGATATCGTGTCAATCATGGTCGTGGATTTTCTGGGTGACTTCATGGGAAATGGACGAGTCTTACTCTCTGGTGGTTTGGCCCCGTCCAAAGAGTTTGGGGTCATTCTGTGGGCTGGAAGAAGTCCGTTTTTGTTGTTGTTGTTGTTGTTGTTGTTTTTAACCTCAGGTGTCCCACCAAATGAGGGATTCCAGAGTAGAGCCCTGGGGAGGGGCGACTGGACAATCAGAAATCTGGTTAAAAATTGGGTCCTAGGGACATGTCAAGCCCATTATGACATCTAATGGTCCAGCCACTGAGAGGACTTACTAGAGGACAGGACTCATGCTGAGGGTCACAATGCGTGTGTATGCCCTCATAACACTCAAGAATGGGCGGGGCCTCAGGGTGAATGCTGGTTTCTCCTACACTGAACGTTGGACAACGTGCCAACCACAAGGGTTCTTGCCATGGGTAAGGAGGAGTTCTGATTTCTGCATCACACTCACCCCTGGGCAGTGATTGGAGATAAGGTCTCGGTTCTGAAGCCTGAAAACTGAGGTAGGGAAGAGATGATGACCTAAGGCCATGGCGGGTTTTATGTGCTCAGTGTGCGGTCAGCTTTCTGGGTGTTGGTCAGGAGGTCCGGGCTCAGGTTGTGTTCGACAGTGCATTAGTGCCCAGGTTAGACTATATAATTTGGGTAAAGTCGAGTGCTGTGTAGGTTTACCCTCATTTAAGGTGCCTGGGCAGCTCATGAGGCAATAATTTTTTTTCTAGAGGGCAGGCAGAGTGTTGCATTGTGGGTCCGGAATTGCAAAACTTGAGGGCTTCGGGGCCAGGAGTGTGAGGACGGAAGTCTGAGAAGACAAGCTAGACTTGGGTTTCAGGGCGAGGGCACGGCGGGTACCCCCTGCAGATCTGAACCAATATCTCATGCATCTGAAGTCAGGGCGAGGATCAGACGTTGGCTCAGGTTGGAGTTTCTGAGCATGACGGCCGCTTCTTGAAGGGAGCGGAATCTCGAGGCCATTGAGGTTTTCCCACGTTGGGAGTTGTGGGATGCCCCCTTCAAGGATTCCTTCTGCGGGACAATTGAGACCTGTTGGACAGCTCCAGGACATCCCATATGGAATGACTACAAGGCACCGTATGCTGATGGATGCCTGGGAAGCCCGCATCGCATTCCAATTGTCTCCTAGCAACAAGACAGTTTAGATCTGATGGCTCTGCGGGAACAACCGGGGTGGCTGAGTTGAAATGGACTTTCGTGAGGATGGGTCCTAATGTGTTTTTGTGTCCATGAGGGCCTTGGAATGGGGCGGTGGCACCGGGATCCTGAAGTACTCTCCTAAGCTTTGGACATGGCTCCCATGCACAGGTTTCCTTGTGGAGATGAGATGAGTTCTGATGGGTGCCTCAGGAAAACACATATGCTCGTATTGGAATCAGGCTTTTGAGGACACATGCCTGTAACCCAAAGTAATGGATCCTATTATGGCCTAGGGTCCTGTCTGGTTCAATCTTCTTCTCTGGAGACATCCATCTATGGTATGAGTGGAGGTCGATTATCAGCTGGTGTCAGACAGCCCTTGTTTGTTCCGGGCGACCAAATCTATTGGGATGGCCTCAGGGACATTGGAGGTTTCTCCTAATTTGTACGATATTGGACCATGGAATGGGCAGAATTCCCATGGATTGGTAGGCACAGTCCGAATGTGTGGCTCCAGGGGCCCAGGCTGGAGGGTGTGTGGCCCAAGACTTTGAGGACAGAAGTCTGAAAACACAAACTCAGCTTAGGTTTGGGGACGTAGGTATGGATGGCCCGATCGACAAACCATGAGAAGAACTCTTCAGGATATGAAGAAAGTGCGAGTCTGAGGTGCTTGCTCAGGCTTTTGTCTCTGGATTTTGTATCAGCGATGGCCGTGGAATGTCGGGGAGGCCTCATGGGCCATAGACGAATCTTATCTCTGAGGATTTGGCCCGATTCCCAATTGCTTTTCGTCAATCTGTGGGATGGGAGGAATCATTTCAGTTTTGTTACCTCAGGTGTCCCACCAAAAGAGGAATTCCATAGCAAAGCCGTGGGGAAGACTGAAGGGACAACCCGAACTATGGTTAAAAATTGGGGCCTAGGGGCATGGCAAGCCCAATATGCTTCATCCAGCCACTGAGTGGCCTTACTTGAGGACTGGGCTCAGCCTGAGCGTCACAATGTGTGTTTGTGGCCAATGTGGCCCGCGAGCATGGGCGGGGCCTCATGGGCCACACTGGTTTCAACTACACTGAACGTAGGACAACATGCCAACCACAAGGTTTCTTTCCATGGGGAAGGAGTTCTGATTTCTGCATCACCTTCAACCCTGGGCAGTGATTGGAGATAAGGTCTAGGTTCTGAAACTTGAAAACTGATGTTGGGAAGAGATGACGACCTAAGGCCATGGCGGCTCGATGTGCTCAGTGTGCGGCCAGCTGTCTGGGAGGGGCCAGGGGGTCCAGGCTCAGGCTGTGTCAGAAAGGGCATTAGTGCCCTGGTCAGCCTATGTATTTGGGGTACATCCAAGGTCGGTGCAGGTTGATCCTCATTTGGGGTTACTGGGTAGCCCAGAAGACAAAGTTTTTCTTCTGCAGAGCCGGCAGAGTGCTGCATTGTAGTTCTGGAATGCCAAACTGGAGGGCTTGTGGGCCAGTAGTCTGACGACAAAAGTCTGAGAACACAAGCTAGGCTTAGGTTTCTGGGTGAGGCCATGGCAGGCACAATCTACAGACCTGAATTGAGATCTCGTGCATCTGAAGTCAGGGCGAGGATCAGACGAACAATCAGGTTCTAGTTTCTGTCCCTGAGGGCCCCTTCATGAATGGGGGGGGGATCACGAGGCCATGGGTGTTTTCCCACGATGGGAGTTGTGAAAAGCTCCAAACTGCAGAGAGTCTTCTGCAGGACAATTGAGACCAGTTGTTTGGCTCCAGGCCAATGATTCTGAGCAGGGTTCTAAGGATGGATGGCTGGGTAGCCCACCTCGCATTCCAATTGTCTCCTAGCAACAAGACAGGTTAGATCTCCTGGATCTGTGGGGAGCAACCGAGGATGCTGAGTTGAAATGGACACCCCTGGGGATGGGTCCTAATGTGCTTTTGTGTCTATGGAGACCTTGGAATGAAGCGGTGGCACTGGGGCCCTAAAGGGTTCTCCTAAACAGAGGCTTTGACACAGCTCCAACGTGCAAGTTTCCCATGTGTAGATGAGATGTTTTCTGATGGGTGAGTCAAGAAACAGCTATATGCTGCTTTTGAAATCCAGGCCTCTGAGGAGAGATGCCTGGAAACTAAAGCAATGGATCTGATTAGTGCCTAGGGGCCTGTTCTTTCCTTTTTACCTCTGGGGACATCTGTCTATGGGTCTGAGTGCAGGTAGGTGCTCAGTTGGGCTCAGTTTGCCCCTGATTTTCCTGGGAAGCCACCACTATTGAGATGGATCAGGGACTTTGGAGGTTTATCCTATTAGAAGGCTTGTGGCCATTGGAATGGGCACACACAATTCCCTTGGAGAGGGCAAGTACAGTCCTCAGGTTTGGCTCCAGGGGCCTGAGCCTGTACGTTGTGTAGGCCAGGGCTGTTTGGACAGTTGTCTGAAAACACAAACTCGGCCTATGTTTCGGGTCATAGGTATGGCAGGACTGATCTACAGACCATGAGGAGAACTCTTTTGGATTTGAAAGAAGGGCGAGTGTAAGGCTCCTGCTCAAGTGTTTGTATCTGGATATCGTGTCAATCATGGTCGTGGATTTTCTGGGTGACTTCATGGGAAATGGACGAGTCTTACTCTCTGGTGGTTTGGCCCCGTCCAAAGAGTTTGGGGTCATTCTGTGGGCTGGAAGAAGTCCGTTTTTGTTGTTGTTGTTGTTGTTGTTGTTGTTGTTGTTGTTGTTGTTGTTTTTAACCTCAGGTGTCCCACCAAATGAGGGATTCCAGAGTAGAGCCCTGGGGAGGGGCGACTGGACAATCAGAAATCTGGTTAAAAATTGGGTCCTAGGGACATGTCAAGCCCATTATGACATCTAATGGTCCAGCCACTGAGAGGAATTACTAGAGGACAGAACTCATGCTGAGGGTCACAATGCGTGTGTATGCCCTCATAACACTCAAGAATGGGCGGGGCCTCAGGGTGAATGCTGGTTTCTCCTACACTGAACGTTGGACAACGTGCCAACCTTAAGGGTTCTTGCCATGGGTAAGGAGGAGTTCTGATTTCTGCATCACACTCACCCCTGGGCAGTGATTGGAGATAAGGTCTCGGTTCTGAAGCCTGAAAACTGAGGTAGGGAAGAGATGATGACCTAAGGCCATGGCGGGTTTTATGTGCTCAGTGTGCGGTCAGCTTTCTGGGTGTTGGTCAGGAGGTCCGGGCTCAGGTTGTGTTCGACAGTGCATTAGTGCCCAGGTTAGACTATATAATTTGGGTAAAGTCGAGTGCTGTGTAGGTTTACCCTCATTTAAGGTGCCTGGGCAGCTCATGAGGCAATAATTTTTTTTCTAGAGGGCAGGCAGAGTGTTGCATTGTGGGTCCGGAATTGCAAAACTTGAGGGCTTCGGGGCCAGGAGTGTGAGGACGGAAGTCTGAGAAGACAAGCTAGACTTGGGTTTCAGGGCGAGGGCACGGCGGGTACCCCCTGCAGATCTGAACCAATATCTCATGCATCTGAAGTCAGGGCGAGGATCAGACGTTGGCTCAGGTTGGAGTTTCTGAGCCTGACGGCCGCTTCTTGAAGGGAGCGGAATCTCGAGGCCATTGAGGTTTTCCCACGTTGGGAGTTGTGGGATGCCCCCTTCAAGGATTCCTTCTGCGGGACAATTGAGACCTGTTGGACAGCTCTAGGACATCCCATATGGAATGACTCCAGAGCACCGTTCGCGGATGGATGCCTGGGAAGCCCGCCTCGCATTCCAATTGTCTCCTAGCAACAAGACAGTTTAGATCTGATGGCTCTGCGGGAGAAACCGGGGTGGCTGAGTTGAAATGGACTTTCGTGAGGATGGGTCCTAATGTGTTTTTGTGTCCATGAGGGCCTTGGAATGGGGCGGTGTCACCGGGATCCTGAAGTACTCTCCTAAGCTTTGGACATGGCTCCCATGCACAGGTTTCCTTGTGGAGATGAGATGAGTTCTGATGGGTGCCTCAGGAAAACACATATGCTCGTATTGGAATCAGGCTTTTGAGGACACATGCCTGTAACCCAAAGTAATGGATCCTATTATGGCCTAGGGTCCTGTCTGGTTCAATCTTCTTCTCTGGAGACATCCATCTATGGTATGAGTGGAGGTCGATTATCAGCTGGTGTCAGACAGCCCTTGTTTGTTCCGGGCGACCTACACTATTGGGATGGCCTCAGGGACATTGGAGGTTTCTCCTAATTTGTACGATATTGGACCATGGAATGGGCAGAATTCCCATGGATTGGTAGGCACAGTCCGAATGTGTGGCTCCAGGGGCCCAGGCTGGAGGGTGTGTGGCCCAAGACTTTGAGGATAGAAGTCTGAAAACACAAACTCAGCTTAGGTTTGGGGACGTAGGTATGGATGGCCCGATCGACAAACCATGAGAAGAACTCTTCAGGATATGAAGAAAGTGCGAGTCTGAGGTGCTTGCTCAGGCTTTTGTCTCTGGATTTTGTATCAGCGATGGCCGTGGAATGTCGGGGAGGCCTCATGGGCCATAGACGAATCTTACTCTCTGAGGATTTGGCCCGATTCCCAATTGCTTTTCGTCAATCTGTGGGATGGGAGGAATCATTTCAGTTTTGTTACCTCAGGTGTCCCACCAAAAGAGGAACTCCATAGCAAAGCCGTGGGGAAGACTGAAGGGACAACCCGAACTATGGTTAAAAATTGGGGCCTAGGGGCATGGCAAGCCCAATATGCTATCTCTTCATCCAGCCACTGAGTGGCCTTACTTGAGGACTGGGCTCAGCCTGAGCGTCACAATGTGTGTTTGTGGCCAATGTGGCCCGCGAGCATGGGCGGGGCCTCATGGGCCACACTGGTTTCAACTACACTGAACGTAGGACAACATGCCAACCACAAGGTTTCTTGCCATGGGGAAGGAGTTCTGATTTCTGCATCACCTTCAACCCTGGGCAGTGATTGGAGATAAGGTATAGGTTCTGAAACTTGAAAACTGATGTTGGGAAGAGATGACGACCTAAGGCCATGGCGGCTCGATGTGCTCAGTGTGCGGCCAGCTGTCTGGGAGGGGCCAGGGGGTCCAGGCTCAGGCTGTGTCAGAAAGGGCATTAGTGCCCTGGTCAGCCTATGTATTTGGGGTACATCCAAGGTCGTTGCAGGTTGATCCTCATTTGGGGTTACTGGGTAGCCCCAGAAGACAATGTTTTTCTTCTGCAGAGCCGGCAGAGTGCTGCATTGTAGTTCTGGAATGCCAAACTGGAGGGCTTGTGGGCCAGTAGTCTGACGACAAAAGTCTGGGAACAGAAGCTAGGCTTAGGTTTCTGGGTGAGGCCATGGCAGGCACAATCTACAGACCTGAATTGAGATCTCGTGCATCTGAAGTCAGGGCGAGGATCAGACGAACAATCAGGTTCTAGTTTTTGTCCCTGAGGGCCCCTTCATGAATGGGGGGGGCATCACGAGGCCATGGGTGTTTTCCCACGATGGGAGTTGTGAGAAGCTCCAAACTGCAGAGAGTCTTCTGCAGGACAATTGAGACCTGTTGTTTGGCTCCAGGCCAATGATTCTGAGCAGGGTTCTAAGGATGGATGGCTGGGTAGCCCACCTCACATTCCAATTGTCTCCTAGCAACAAGACAGGTTAGATCTCCTGGATCTGTGGGGAGGAACCGAGGACGCTGAGTTGAAATGGACACCCCTGGGGATGGGTCCTAACGTGCTTTTGTGTCTATGGAGATCTTGGAATGAAGCGGTGGCACTGGGGCCCTAAAGGGTTCTCCTAAACAGAGGCTTTGACACAGCTCCAACGTGCAAGTTTCCCATGTGTAGATGACATGTTTTCTGATGGGTGAGTCAAGAAACAGCTATATGCTGCTTTTGAAATCCAGGCCTCTGAGGAGAGATGCCTGGAAACCAAAGCAATGGATCTGATTAGTGCCTAGGGGCCTGTTCTTTCCTTTTTACCTCTGGGGACATCTGTCTATGGGTCTGAGTGCAGGTAGGTGCTCATTTGGGCTCAGATTGCCCCTGTTTTTCCTGGGAAGCCACCACTATTGAGATGGATCAGGGACTTTGGAGGTTTATCCTATTAGAAGGCTTGTGGCCATTGGAATTGGCACACACAATTCCCTTGGAGAGGGCAAGTACAGTCCTCAGTCCAGGGGCCGGAGCCTGTAGGTTGTGTAGGCCAGGGCTGTTTGGACAGTTGTCTGAAAACACAAACTCGGCTTATGTTTCGTGTCATAGGTATGGCAGGACTGATCTACAGACCATGAGGAGAACTCTTCGGGATTTGAAAGAAGGGCGAGTGTGAGGCTCCTGCTCACGTTTTTGTCTCTGGATATCGTGTCACTCATGGTCGTGGAATTTCTGGGTGACTTCATGGGAAATGGACAAGTCTTACTCTCTGGTGGTTTGGCCCCATCCAAAGAGCTTGGGGTCATTCTGTGGGCTGGAAGAAGTCCGTTTTTTTTTTTTGTTGTTGTTGCTGTTGTTTTTTTCTTTTTTAACCTCAGGTGTCCCACCAAATGAGGGATTCCAGAGTAGAGCCCTGGGGAGGGGCGACTGGACAATCAGAAATCTGGTTAAAAATTAGGGCCTAGGGACATGTCAAGCCCATTATGACATCTAATGGTCCAGCCTCTGAGAGGACTTACTAGAGGACAGGACTCATGCTGAGGGTCTCAATGCGTGTGTATGCCCTCGTCGCACTCAAGAATGGGCGGGGCCTCAGGGTGAATGCTGGTTTCTCCTACACTGAACGTTGGACAACGTGCCAACCACAAGGGTTCTTGCCATGGGTAAGGAGGAGTTCTGATTTCTGCATCACACTCAGCCCTGGGCAGTGATTGGAGATAAGGTCTCGGTTCTGAAGCCTGAAAACTGAGGTAGGGAAGAGATGATGACCTAAGGCCATGGCGGGTTTTATGTGCTCAGTGTGTGGTCAGCTTTCTGGGTGTTGGTCAGGAGATCCGGGCTCAGGTTGTGTTCGACAGTGCATTAGTTCCCAGGTTAGAGTATATAATTTGGGTAAAGTCGAGTGCTGTGTAGGTTTACCCTCATTTAAGGTGCCTGGGCAGCTCATGAGGCAATAATTTTTTTTTCTAGAGGGCAGGCAGAGTGCTGCATTGTGGGTCCGGAATTGCCAAACTTGAGGGCCTCGGGGCCAGGAGTGTGAGGACGGAAGTCTGAGAAGACAAGCTAGACTTGGGTTTCAGGGCGAGGGCACGGCAGGTACCCCCTGCAGATCTGAACCAATATCTCATGCATCTGAAGTCAGGGCGAGGATCAGACGTTGGCTCAGGTTGGAGTTTCTGAGCTTGACGGCCGCTTCTTGAAGGGAGCGGAATCTCGAGGCCATTGAAGTTTTCCCACGTTGGGAGTTGTGGGATGCCCCCTTCAAGGATTCCTTCTGCGGGACAATTGAGACCTGTTAGACAGCTCCAGGACATCCCATATGTAATGACTCCAGAGCACCGTTCGCAGATGGATGCCTGGGAAGCCCGCCTCGCATTCCAATTGTCTCCTAGCAACAAGACAGTTTAGATCTGATGGCTCTGCGGGAGCAACCGGGGTGGATGAGTTGAAATGGACTTTCCTGAGGATGGTTCCTAATGTGTTTTTGTGTCCATGAGGGCCTTGGAATGGGGCGGTGGCACCGGGACCCTGAAGTACTCTCCTACGCTTTGGACATGGCTCCCATGCACAGGTTTCCTTGTGGAGACGAGATGAGTTCTGATGGGTGCCTCAGGAAAACCCCTATGCTCGTATTGGAATCAGGCTTTTGAGGACACATGCCTGTAACCAAAAGCAATGGATGCTATTAAGGCCTAGGGTCCTGTCTGGTTCAATCTTCTTCTCTGGAGACATCCATCTATGGTATGATTGTAGGTCGATTATCAGCTGGTGTCAGACAGCCCTTGTTTGTTCCGGGCGACCAACACTTATGGGATGGCCTCAGGGACTTTGGAGGTTTCTCCTAATTTGTACGATTTTGGACCAGGGAATGGGCAGAATTCCCATGGATTGGTAGGCACAGTCCTAATGTGTGGCTCCAGGGGCCCAGCCTGGAGGGTGTGTGGCCCAAGACTTTGAGGACAGAAGTCTGAAAACACAAACTCAGCTTAGGTTTGGGGACGTAGGTATGGCAGGCCCGACCTACAAACCATGAGAAGAACTCTTCAGGATATGAGGAAAGTGCGAGTCTGAGGCGCTTGCTCAGGCTTTTGTGTCTGGATTTTGTATCAGCGATGGCCGTGGAATGTCGGGGAGGCCTCATGGGCCATGGACGAATCTTCCTCTCTGAGGATTTGGCCAAACCAATTGCTTTTCGTCAATGTGTGGGATGGGAGGAATCATTTCAGTTTTGTTACCTCAGGTGTCCCACCAAAAGAGGAATTCCATAGCAAAGCCGGGGGAAGACTGAAGGGACACCCCGAACTATGGTTAAAAATTGGGGCCTAGGGGCATGGCAAGCGCAATATGCTATCTCTTCATCCAGCCACTGAGTGGCCTTACTTGAGGACTGGGCTCAGCCTGAGCGTCACAATGTGTGTTTGTGACCAATGTGGCCCGCGAGCATGGGCGGGGCCTCATGGGCCACACTGGTTTCAACTACACTGAACGTTGGACAACATGCCAACCACAAGATTTCTTGCCATGGGGAAGGAGTTCTGATTTCTGCATCACCTTCAACCCTGGGCTGTGATTGGAGATATGGTCTAGGTTCTAAAAACTGAAAACCGAGGTTGGGAAGAGATGACGACCTAAGGCCATGGCGGCTCGATGTGCTCAGTGTGCAGCCAGCTGTCTGGGAGGGTCCAGGGGGTCCAGGCTCAGGCTGTGTCAGAAATGGCATTAGTGCCCTGGTCAGCCTATGTATTTGGGGTACAACCAAGGTCGGTGCAGTTTGATCCTCATTTGGGGTTACTGGGTAGCCCCAGAGGACAATGTTTTTCTTCTGGAGGGCCGGCAGAGTGCTGCATTGTAGTTCTGGATTGCCAAACTGGAGGGCTTGAGGGCCAGTAGTCTGACGACAAAAGTCTGAGAACACAAGCTAGGCTTAGGTTTCTGGGTGAGGCCATGGCAGGCACAATCTACAGACCTGAATCGAGATCTCATGCATCTGAAGTCAGGGCGAGGATCAGACGATCGCTCAGGTTGGAGTTTCTGTCCCTGATGGCCCCTTCATGAGTGGGGGGGCATCACGAGGCCATGGGGGTTTTCCCACGATGGGAGTTGTGAGAAGCTCCAAACTGCAGAGAGTCTTCTGCAGGACAATTGAGACCTGTTGTTTGGCTCCAGGCCAATGATTCTGAGCAGGGTTCTAAGGATGGATGGCTGGGTAACCCACCTCACATTCCAATTGTCTCCTAGCAACAAGACAGGTTAGATCTCCTGGATCTGTGGGGAGGAACCGAGGATGCTGAGTTGAAATGGACACCCCTGGGGATGGTTCTTAATGTGCTTTGTGTCCATGGAGACCTTGGAATGAAGCGGTGGCACTGGGGCCCTAAAGTGTTCTCCTAAACAGAGGCTTTGACACAGCTCCAACGTGCAAGTTTCCCATGTGTAGATGAGATGTTTTCTGATGGGTGAGTCAAGAAACAGCTATATGCTGCTTTTGAAATCCATGCCTCTGAGGAGAGATGCCTGGAAACTAAAGCAATGGATCTGATTAGTGCCTAGGGGCCTGTTCTTTCCTTTTTACCTCTGGGGATATCTGTCTATGGGTCTGAGTGCAGGTAGGTGCTCAGTTGGGCTCAGATTGCCCATGATTTTCCTGGGAAGCCCCCACTATTGAGATGGATCAGGGACATTGGAGGTTTATCCTATTAGAAGGCTTGTGGCCATTGGAATGGGCACACACAATTCCCTTGGAGAGGGCAAGTACAGTCCTCAGGTTTGGCTCCAGGGGCCTGAGCCTGTAGGTTGTGTAGGCCAGGGCTGTTTGGACAGTTGTCTGAAAACACAAACTCGGCTTATGTTTCGGGTCATAGGTATGGCAGGACTGATCTACAGACCATGAGGAGAACTCTTCAGGATTTGAAAGAAGGGCGAGTGTGTGGCTCCTGCTCACGTTTTTGTCTCTGGATATCGTGTCACTCATGGTCGTGGAATTTCTGGGTGACTTCATGGGAAATGGACGAGTCTTACTCTCTGGTGGTTTGGCCCCATCCAAAGAGCTTGGGGTCATTCTGTGGGCTGGACAAAGTCCGTTTTATTTTTGTTGTTGTTGCTGTTGTTTTTTTCTTTTTTTACCTCAGGTGTCCCACCAAATGAGGGATTCCAGAGTAGAGCCCTGGGGAGGGGCGACTGGACCATCAGAAATCTGGTTAAAAATTGGGTCCTTGGGACATGTCAAGCCCATTATGACATCTAATGGTCCAGCCACTGAGAGAACTTACTAGAGGACAGGACTCATGCTGAGGGTCTCAATGCGTGTGTATGCCCTCGTCGCACTCAAGAATGGGCAGGGCCTCAGGGTGAATGCTGGTTTCTCCTACACTGATCGTTGGACAACGTGCCAACCACAAGGGTTCTTGCCATGGGTAAGGAGGAGGTCTGGTTTCTGCATCACACTCACCCCTGGGCAGTGTTTGGAGATAAGGTCTCGGTTCTGAAGCCTGAAAACTGAGGTAGGGAAGAGATGATGACCTAAGGCCATGGCGTGTTTTATGTGCTCAGTGTGCGGTCAGCTTTCTGGGTGTTGGTCAGGAGGTCCGGGCTCAGGTTGTGTTCGACAGTGCATTAGTGCCCAGGTTAGACTATATAATTTGGGTAAAGTCGAGTGCTGTGTAGGTTTACCCTCATTTAAGGTGCCTGGGCAGCTCATGAGGCAATAATTTTTTTTCTAGAGGGTCGGCAGAGTGCTGCATTGTGGGTACGGAATTGCCAAACTTGAGGGCTTCGGGGCCAGGAGTGTGAGGACGGAAGTCTGAGAAGACAAGCTAGACTTGGGTTTCAGGGCGAAGGCACGGCAGGTAAACCCTGCAGATCTGAACCAATATCTCATGCATCTGAAGTCAGGGCGAAAATCAGACGTTGGCTCAGGTTGGAGTTTCTGAGCATGACGGCCGCTTCATGAAGGGAGCGGAATCTCGAGGCCATTGAGGTTTTCCCACATTGGGAGTTGTGGGATGCCCCCTTCAAGGATTCCTTCTGCGGGACAATTGAGACCTGTTGGACAGCTCTAGGACATCCCATATGGAATGACTCCAGAGCACCGTTCGCGGATGGATGCCTGGGAAGCCCGCCTCGCATTCCAATTGTCTCCTAGCAACAAGACAGTTTAGATCTGATGGCTCTGCGGGAGCAACCGGGGTGGCTGAGTTGAAATGGACTTTCCTGAGGATGGGTCCTAATGTGTTTTTGTGTCCATGAGGGCCTTGGAATGGGGCGGTGGCACCGGGACCCTGAAGTACTCTCCTAAGCTTTTGACATAGCTCCCATGCACAGGTTTCCTTGTGGAGACGAGATGAGTTCTGATGGATGCCTCAGGAAAAACCCTATGCTCCTATTGGAATCAGGCTTTTGAGGACACATGCCTGTAACCCAAAGCAATGGATGCTATTATGGCCTAGGTTCCTGTCTGGTTCAATCTTCTTCTCTGGAGACATCCATCTATGGTATGAGTGGAGGTCGATTATCAGCTGGTGTCAGACAGCCCTTGTTTGTTCCGGGCGACCAACACTATTGGGATGGCCTCAGGGACTTTGGAGGTTTCTCCTAATTTGTACGATTTTGGACCAGGGAATGGGCAGAATTCCCATGGATTGGTAGGCACAGTCCTAATGTGTGGCTCCAGGGGCCCAGGCTGGAGGGTGTGTGGCCCAAGACTTTGAGGACAGAAGTCTGAAAACACAAACGCAGCTTAGGTTTGGGGACGTAGGTATGGCAGGCCCGATCTACAAACCATGAGAAGAACTCTTCAGGATATGAGGAAAGTGCGATTCTGAGGCGCTTGCTCAGGCTTTTGTCTCTGGATTTTGTATCAGCGATGGCCGTGGAATGTCGGGGAGGCCTCATGGGCCATGGACGAATCTTCCTCTCTGAGGATTTTGCCAAACCAATTGCTTTTCGTCAATCTGTGGGATGGGAGGAATCATTTCAGTTTTGTTACCTCAGGTGTCCCACCAAAAGAGGAATTCCATAGCAAAGCCGTGGGGAAGACTGAAGGGACAACCCGAACTATGGTTAAAAATTGGGGCCTAGGGGCATGGCAAGCCCAATATGCTATCTCTTCATCCAGCCACTGAGTGGCCTTACTTGAGGACTGGGCTCAGCCTGAGCGTCACAATGTGTGTTTGTGACCAATGTGGCCCGCGAGCATGGGCGGGGCCTCATGGGCCACACTGGTTTCAACTACACTGAACGTTGGACAACATGCCAACCACAAGGTTTCTTGCCATGGGGAAGGAGTTCTGATTTCTGCATCACCTTCAACCCTGGGCTGTGATTGGAGATGTGGTCTAGGTTCTGAAACCTGAAAACCGAGGTTGGGAAGAGATGACGACCTAAGGCCATGGGGGCTCGATGTGCTCAGAGTGCGGACAGCTGTCTGGGAGGGGCCAGGGGGTCCAGGCTCAGGCTGTGTCAGAAAGGGCATTAGTGCCCTGGTCAGCCTATGTATTTTGGGTACAGCCAAGGTCGGTGCAGGTTGATCCTCATTTGAGGTTACTGGGTAGCCCCAGAGGACAATGTTTTTCTTCTGGAGGGCCGGAAGAGTGCTGCATTGTAGTTCTGGATTGCCAAACTGGAGGGCTTGTGGGCCAGTAGTCTGACTACAAAAGTCTGAGAACACAAGCTAGGCTTAGGTTTCTGGGTGAGGCCATGGCAGGCACAATCTACAGACCTGAATCGAGATCTCGTGCATCTGAAGTCAGGGCGAGGATGAGACGATCGCTCAGGTTCTAGTTTCTGTCCCTGAGGGCCTCTTCATGAATGGGGGGGGGGGCATCACGAGTCCATGGGTGTTTTCCCACGATGGGAGTTGTGAGAAGCTCCAAACTGCAGAGAGTCTTCTGCAGGACAATTGAGACCTGTTGTTTGGCTCCAGGTCAATGATTCTGAGCAGAGTTCTAAGGATGGATGGCTGGGTAGCCCACCTCACATTCCAATTGTCTCCTAGCAACAAGACAGGTTACATCTCCTGGATCTGTGGGGAGGAACCGAGGACGCTGAGTTGAAATGGACACCCCTGGGGATGGATCCTAACGTGCTTTTGTGTCTATGGAGACCTTGGAATGAAGCGGTGGCACTGGGGCCCTAAAGGGTTCTCCTAAACAGAGGCTTTGACACAGCTCCAACGTGCAAGTTTCCCATGTGTAGATGAGATGTTTTCTGATGGGTGAGTCAAGAAACAGCTATATGCTGCTTTTGAAATCCAGGCCTCTGAGGAGAGATGCCTGGAAACCAAAGCAATGGATCTGATTAGTGCCTAGGGGCCTGTTCTTTCCTTTTTACCTCTGGGGACATCTGTCTATGGGTCTGAGTGCAGGTAGGTGCTCAGTTGGGCTCAGATTGCCCCTGTTTTTCCTGGGAAGCCACCACTATTGAGATGGATCAGGGACTTTGGAGGTTTATCCTATTAGAAGGCTTGTGGCCATTGGAATGGGCACACACAATTCCCTTGGAGAGGGCAAGTACAGTCCTCAGGTTTGGCTCTAGGGGCCTGAGCCTGTAGGTTGTGTAGGCCAGGGCTGTTTGGACAGTTGTCTGAAAACACAAACTCGGCTTATGTTTCGGGTCATAGGTATGGCAGGACTGATCTACAGACCATGAGGAGAACTCTTCGGGATTTGAAAGAAGGGCGAGTGTGAGGCTCCTGCTCACGTTTTTGTCTCTGGATATCGTGTCACTCATGGTCGTGGAATTTCTGGGTGACTTCATGGGAAATGGACGAGTCTTACTCTCTGGTGGTTTGGCCCCATCCAAAGAGCTTGGGGTCATTCTGTGGGCTGGACAAAGTCCGTTTTATTTTTGTTGTTGTTGCTGTTGTTTTTTTCTTTTTTTACCTCAGGTATCCCACCAAATGAGGGATTCCAGAGTAGAGCCCTGGGGAGGGGCGACTGGACAATCAGAAATCTGGTTAAAAATTGGGTCCTAGGGACATGTCAAGCACATTATGACATCTTATGGTCCAGCCACTGAGAGGACTTACTAGAGGACAGGACTCATGCTGAGGGTCTCAATGCGTGTGTATGCCCTCGTCGCACTCAAGAATGGGCGGGGCCTCAGGGTGAATGCTGGTTTCTCCTACACTGATCGTTGGACAACGTTCCAACCACAAGGGTTCTTGCCATGGGTAAGGAGGAGGTCTGGTTTCTGCATCACACTCACCCCTGGGCAGTGTTTGGAGATAAGGTCTCGGTTCTGAAGCCTGAAAACTGAGGTAGGGAAGAGATGATGACCTAAGGCCATGGCGGGTTTTATGTGCTCAGTGTGCGGTCAGCTTTCTGGGTGTTGGTCAGGAGGTCCGGGCTCATGTTGTGTTCGACAGTGCATGAGTGCCCAGGTTAGACTATATAATTTGGGTAAAGTCGAGTGCTGTGTAGGTTTACCCTCATTTAAGATGCCTGGGCAGCTCATGAGGCAATAATTTTTTTTCTAGAGGGCAGGCAGAGTGCTGCATTGTGGGTCCGGAATTGCCAAACTTGAGGGCTTTGGGGCCAGGAGTGTGAGGACGGAAGTCTGAGAAGACAAGCTAGACTTGGGTTTCAGGGCGAGGGCACGGCAGGTACCCCCTGCAGATCTGAACCAATATCTCATGCATCTGAAGTCAGGGCGAGGATCAGACGTTCGCTCAGGTTGGAGTTTCTGAGCATGACGGCTGCTTCATGAAGGGAGCGGAATCTCGAGGCCATTGAGGTTTTCCCACGTTGGGAGTTGTGGGATGCCCCCTTCAAGGATTCCTTCTGCGGGACAATTGAGACCTGTTGGACAGCTCCAGGACATCCCATATGGAATGATTCCAGAGCACCGTTCGCGGATGGATGCCTGGGAAGCCCGCCTCGCATTCCAATTGTCTCCTAGCAACAAGACAGTTTAGATCTGATGGCTCTGTGGGAGAAACCGGGGTGGCTGAGTTGAAATGGACTTTCCTGAGGATGGGTCCTAATGTGTTTTTGTGTCCATGAGGGCCTTGGAATGGGGCGGTGGCACCGGGACCCTGAAGTACTCTCCTAAGCTTTGGACATGGCTCCCATGCACAGGTTTCCTTGTGGAGACGAGATGAGTTCTGATGGGTGCCTCAGGAAAACCCCTATTCTCGTATTGGAATCAGGCTTTTGAGGACACATGCCTGTAACCCAAAGCAATGGATGCTATTATGGCCTAGGGTCCTGTCTGGTTCAATCTTCTTCTCTGGAGACATCCATCTATGGTATGAGTGGAGGTCGATTATCAGCTGGTGTCAGACAGCTTTTGTTTGTTCCGGGCGAACTACACTATTGGGATGGCCTCAGGGACTTTGGAGGTTTCTCCTAATTTGTACGATTTTGGACCAGGGAATGGGCAGAATTCCCATGGATTGGTAGGCACAGTCCTAATGTGTGACTCCAGGGGCCCAGCCTGGAGGGTGTGGGGCCGAAGACTTTGAGGACAGAAGTCTGAAAACACAAACTCAGCTTAGGTTTGGGGACGTAGGTATGGCAGGCCCGATCTACAAACCATGAGAAGAACTCTTCAGGATATGAGGAAAGTGCGATTCTGATGCGCATGCTCAGGCTTTTGTCTCTGGATTTTGTATCAGTGATGGCCGTGGAATGTCGGGGAGGCCTCATGGGCCATGGACGAATCTTCCTCTCTGAGGATTTGGCCAAACCATTTGCTTTTCGTCAATCTGTGGGATGGGAGGACTCATTTCAGTTTTGTTACCTCAGGTGTCCCACCAAAAGAGGAATTCCATAGCAAAGCCGTGGGGAAGACTGAAGGGACAACCCGAACTATGGTTAAAAATTGGGGCCTAGGGGCATGGCAAGCCCAATATGCTATCTCTTCATCCAGCCACTGAGTGGCCTTACGTGAGGACTGGGCTCAGCCTGAGCGTCACAATGTGTGTTTGTGACCAATTTGGCCCGCGAGCATGGGCGGGGCCTCATGGGCCACACTGGTTTCAACTACACTGAACGTTGGACAACATGCCAACCACAAGGTTTCTTGCCATGGGGAAGGAGTTCTGATTTCTGCATCACCTTCAACCCTGGGCAGTGATTGGAGATAAGGTCTAGGTTCTGAAACTTGAAAACTGATGTTGGGAAGAGATGACGACCTAAGGCCATGGCGGCTCGATGTGCTCAGTGTGTGGCCAGCTGTCTGGGAGGGGCCAGGGGGTCCAGGCTCAGGCTGTGTCAGAAAGGGCAAGAGTGCCCTGGTCAGCCTATGTATTTGGGGTACAGCCAAGGTCGGTGCAGGTTGATCCTCATTTGGTGTTACTGGGTAGCCCCAGAGGACAATGTTTTTCTTCTGGAGGGCCGGCAGAGTGCTGCATTGTAGATCTGGATTGCCAAACTGGAGGGCTTGTGGGCCAGTAGTCTGACGACAAAAGTCTGAGAACACAAGCTAGGCTTAGGTTTCTGGGTGAGGGCATGGCAGGCACAATCTACAGAACTAAATCGAGATCTCGTGCATCTAAAGTCAGGGCGAGGATTAGACGATCGCTCAGGTTGCAGTTTCTGTCCCTGATGGCCCCTTCATAAATGGGGGGGGCATCACGAGTCCATGGGTGTTTTCCCACGATGGGAGTTGTGAGAAGCTCCAAACTGCAGAGAGTCTTCTGCAGGACAATTGAGACCTGTTGTTTGGCTCCAGGCCAATGATTCTGAGCAGGGTTCTAAGGATGGATGGCTGGGTACCCCACCTCGCATTCCAATTGTCTCCTAGCAACAAGACAGGTTAGATCTCTTGGATCTGTGGGGAGAAACCGAGGACGCAGAGTTGAAATGGACACCCCTGGGGATGGGTCCTAACGTGCTTTTGTGTCTATGGAGACCTTGGAATGAAGCGGTGGCACTGGGGCCCTAAAGGGTTCTCCTAAACAGAGGCTTTGACACAGCTCCAACGTGCAAGTTTCCCATGTGTAGATGAGATGTTTTCTGATGGGTGAGTCAAGAAACAGCTATATGCTGCTTTTGAAATCCAGGCCTCTGAGGAGAGATGCCTGGAAACCAAAGCAATGGATCTGATTAGTGCCTAGGGGCCTGTTCTTTCCTTTTTAGCTCTGGGGACATCTGTCTATGGGTCTGAGTTCAGGTAGGTGCTCAGTTGGGCTCAGATTGCCCCTGTTTTTCCTGGGAAGCCACCACTATTGAGATGGATCAGGGACTTTGGAGGTTTATCCTATTAGAAGGTTTGTGGCCATTGGAATGGGCACACACAATTCCCTTGGAGAGGGCAAGTACAGTCCTCAGGTTTGGCTCCAGGGGCCTGAGCCTGTAGGTTGTGTAGGCCAGGGCTGTTTGGACAGTTGTCTGAAAACACAAACTCGGCTTATGTTTCGGGTCATAGGTATGGCAGGACTGATCTACAGACCATGAGGAGAACTCTTCGGGATTTGAAAGAAGGGCGAGTGTGAGGCTCCAGCTCAAGTTTTTGTCTCTGGATTTCGTGTCACTCATGGTCGTGGAATTTCTGGGTGACTTCATGGGAAATGGACGAGACTTACTCTCTGGTGGTTTGGCCCCGTCCAAAGAGTTTGGGGTCATTCTTTGGGCTGGAAGAAGTCCGTTTTTTTTTTTGTTGTTGTTGTTGTTTTTTTCTTTTTTAACCTCAAGTGTCCCACCAAATTAGGGATTCCAGTGTAGAGCCCTGGGGAGGGGCGACTGGACAATCAGAAATCTGGTTAAAAATTGGGGCCTAGGGACATGTTCAGGCCCATTATGACATCTAATGGTCCAGCAACTGAGAGGACTTACTAGAGGACAAGACTATGCTGAGGGTCACAATGCCTGTGTATGCCCTCGTCGCACTCAAGAATGGGCGGGGCCTCAGGGTGAATGCTGGTTTCTCCTACAATGAACGTTGGACAACGTGCAAACCACAAGGGTTCTTGCCATGGGTAAGGAGGATTTCTGATTTCTGTATCACCTTCAACCCTGGGCAGTGATTGGAGATAAGGTCTAGGTTCTGAAACCTGAAAACCGACGTTGGGAAGAGATGAAGACCTAAGGCCATGGCGGCTTGATGTGCTCAGTGTGCGGCCAGCTGTCTGGGAGGGGCCAGGGGGTCCAGGCTCAGGCTGTGTCAGAAAGGGCATTAGTGCCCTGGTCAGCCTATGTATTTGGTGTACAGCCAAGGTCGGTGCAGGTTTATCCTCATTTCGGATTACTGGGTAGCCCCAGAGGACAATGTTTTTCTTCTGGAGGGCTGGCAGAGTGCTGCATTGCAGTTCTGGATTGCCAAACTGGAGGGCTTGTGGGTCAGTAGTCTGACGACAAAAGTCTGAGAACACAAGCTAGGCTTAGGTTTCTGGGTGAGGCCATGGCAGGCACAATCTACAGACCTGAATCGAGATCTCGTGCATCTGAAGTCAGCGCGAGGATCAGAAGATCGCTCAGGTTGGAGTTTCTGTCCCTGATGGCCCCTTCATGAATGGGGGAGGGCATCACGAGGCCATGGGTGTTTTCCCACGATGGGAGTTGTGAGAAGCTCCAAACTGCAGAGAGTCTTCTGCAGGACAATTGAGACCTGTTGTTTGGCTCCAGGCCAATGATTCTGAGCAGGGTTCTAAGGATGGATGGCTGGGTAGCCCACCTCGCATTCCAATTGTCTCCTAGCAACAAGACAGGTTAGATCTCCTGGATCTGTGGGGAGCAACCGAGGACGATGAGTTGAAATGGACACCCCTGGGGATGGGTCCTAACGTGCTTTTGTGTCTATGGAGACCTTGGAATGAAGCGGTGGCACTGGGGCCCTAAAGGGTTCTCCTAAACAGAGGCTTTGACACAGCTCCAACGTGCAAGTTTCCCATGTGTAGATGAGATGTTTTCTGATGGGTGAGTCAAGAAACAGCTATATGCTGCTTTTGAAATCCAGGCCTCTGAGGAGAGATGCCTGGAAAACAAAGCAATGGATCTGATTAGTGCCTAGGGGCCTGTTCTTTCCTTTTTAGCTCTGGGGACATCTGTCTATGGGTCTGAGTGCAGGTAGGTGCTCAGTTGGGCTCAGATTGCCCCTGTTGTTCCTGGGAAGCCACCACTATTGAGATGGTTCAGTGACTTTGGAGGTTTATCCTATTAGAAGGTTTGTGGCCATTGGAATGGGCACACACAATTCCCTTGGAGAGGGCAAGTACAGTCCTCAGGTTTGGCTCCAGGGGCCTGAGCCTGTAGGTTGTGTAGGCCAGGGCTGTTTGGACAGTTGTCTGAAAACACAAACTCGGCTTATGTTTCGGGTCATAGGTATGGCAGGACTGATCTACAGACCATGAGGAGAACTCTTCGGGATTTGAAAGAAGGGCGAGTGTGAGGCTCCAGCTCAAGTTTTTGTCTCTGGATATCGTGTCACTCATGGTCGTGGAATTTCTGGGTGACTTCATGGGAAATGGGCGAGTGTTAAGCTCTGGTGGATTGGCCCCGTCCAAAGAGTTTGGGGTCATTCTGTGGCTGGAAGACGTCCGTTTTTTTTTTTTTATTGTTGTTTTTTTCTTTTTTAACCTCAGGTGTCCCAAAAAATGAGGGATTCCAGAGTAGAGCCCTGGGTTGGGGCGACTGGACCATCAGAAATCCGGTTAAAAATTGGGGCCTAGGGACCTGTCAAGCCCATTATGACATCTAATGGTCCAGCCACTGAGAGGACTTACTAGAGGACAGGACTCATGATGAGGGTCACAATGCGTGTGTTTGCCCTCGTCGCACTCAAGAATGGGCGGGGCCTCGGGGTGAATGCTAGTTTCTACTACACTGAAGGTTGGACAACGTGCCAACCACAAGGGTTCTTGCCATGGGTAAGGAGGAGGTCTGATTTCTGCATCACACTCACCCCTGGGAAGTGATTGGAGATAAGGTCTCGGTTCTGAAGCCTGAAAACTGAGGTAGGGAAGAGATGATGACCTAAGGCCATGGCGGGTTTTATGTGCTCAGTGTGCGGTCAGCTTTCTGGGTGTTGGTCAGGAGGTCCGGGCTCATGTTGTGTTCGACAGTGCATGAGTGCCCAGGTTAGACTATATAATTTGGGTAAAGTCGAGTGCTGTGTAGGTTTACCCTCATTTAAGATGCCTGGGCAGCTCATGAGGCAATAATTTTTTTTCTAGAGGGCAGGCAGAGTGCTGCATTGTGGGTCCGGAATTGCCAAACTTGAGGGCTTTGGGGCCAGGAGTGTGAGGATGGAAGTCTGAGAAGACAAGCTAGACTAGGGTTTAAGGGCGAGGGCACGGCAGGTACCCCCTGCAGATCTGAACCAATATCTCATGCATCTGAAGTCAGGGCGAGGATCAGACGTTCGCTCAGGTTGGATTTTCTGAACATGACGGCCGTTTCATGAAGGGAGCGGAATCTCGAGGCCATTGAGGTTTTCCCACGTTGAGAGTTGTGGGATGCCCCCTTCATGGATTCCTTCTGCGGGACAATTGAGACCTGTTGGACAGCTCCAGGACATCCCATATGGAATGACTCCAGAGCACCGTTCCTGGATGGATGCCTGGGAAGCCCGCCTCGCATTCCAATTGTCTCCTAGAACAAGACAGTTTAGATCTGATGGCTCTGCGGGAGCAACCGGGGAGGCTGAGTTGAAATGGACTTTCCTGAGGATGGGTCCTAATGTGTTTTTGTGTCCATGAGGGCCTTGGAATGGGGCGGTGGCACCGGCACCCTGAAGTACTCTCCTAAGCTTTGGACATGGCTCCCATGCACAGGTTTCCTTGTGGAGACGAGATGAGTTCTGATGGGTGCCTCAGGAAAACCCCTATGCTCGTATTGGAATCAGGCTTTTGAGGACACATGCCTGTAACCCAAAGCAATGGATCCTATTATGGCCTAGGGTCCTGTCTGGTTCAATCTTCTTCTCTGGGGTCATCCATCTATGGTATGAGTGGAGGTCGTTTATCAGCTGGTGTCAGACAGCCCTTGTTTGTTCCGGGCGAACTACACTATTGGGATGGCCTCAGGGACTTTGGAGATTTCTCCTAATTTGTACGATTTTGGACCATGGAATGGGCAGAATTCCCATGGATTGGTAGGCACAGTCCTAATGTGTGGCTCCAGGGGCCCAGCCTGGAGGGTATGTGGCCCAAGACTTTGAGGACAGAAGTCTGAAAACACAAACTCAGCTTAGGTTTGGGGACGTAGGTATGGCAGGCCCGACCTACAAACCATGAGAAGTACTCTTCAGGATATGAAGAAAGTGCGAGTCTGAGGTGCTTGCTCAGGCTTTTGTCTCTGGATTTTGTATCAGCGATGGCCGTGGAATGACGGGGACGCCTCATGGGCCATGGACGAATCTTCCTCTCTGAGGATTTGGCCCGATTCCCAATTGCATTTCGTCAGTCTGTGGGATGGGAGGACTCATTTCAGTTTTGTTACCTCAGGTGTCCCACCAAAAGAGGAATTCCAAAGCCAAGCCGTGGGGAAGACTGAAGGGACAACCCGAACTATGGTTAAAAATTGGGGCCTAGGGGCATGGCAAGCCCAATATGCTATCTCTTCATCCAGCCACTGTGTGGCCTTACTTGAGAACTGGGCTCAGCCTGAGCGTCACAATGTGTGTTTGTGACCAATGTGGCCCGCGAGCATGGGCGGGGCTTCATGGGCCACACTGGTTTCAACTACACTGAACGTTGGACAACATGCCAACCACAAGGTTTCTTTCCATGGGGAAGGAGTTCTGATTTCTGCATCACCTTCAACCCTGGGCAGTGATTGGAGATAAGGTCTAGGTTCTGAAACCTGAAAACCGATGTTGGGAAGAGATGACGACCTAAGGCCATGGTGGCTCGATGTGCTCAGTGTGCGGCCAGCTGTCTGGGAGGGGCCAGGGGGTCCAGGCTCAGGCTGTGTCAGAAAGGGCATTAGTGCCCTGGTCAGCCTATGTATTTGGGGTACAGCCAAGGTCGGTGCAGGTTGATCCTCATTTGGGGTTACTGGGTAGCCCCATAAGACAATGTTTTTCTTCTGCAGAGCCGGCAGAGTGCTGCATTGTAGTTCTGGAATGCCAAACTGGAGGGCTTGTGGGCCAGTAGTCTGACGACAAAAGTCTGAGAACACAAGCTAAGCTTAGGTTTCTGGGTGAGGCCATGGCACGCACAATCTACAGACCTGAATCGAGGTCTCGTGCATCTGAAGTCAGCGCGAGGATCAGACGATCGCTCAGGTTGGAGTTTCTGTCTCTGATGGCTCCTTCATGAATGGGGGGGGGGAATCACGAGGCCATGGGTGTTTTCCCACGATGGAAGTTGTGAGAAGCTCCAAACTGCAGAGAGTCTTCCGCAGGACAATTGAGACCTGTTGTTTGGTTCCAGGCCAATGATTCTGAGCAGGGTTCTAAGGATGGATGGCTGGGTAGCCCACCTCGCATTCCAATTGTCTCCTAGCAACAAGACAGGTTAGATCTCCTGGATCTGTGGGGAGCAACCGAGGACGCTGAGTTGAAATGGACACCCCTGGGGATGGGTCCTAACGTGCTGTTGTGTCTATGGAGACCTTGGAATGAAGCAGTGGCACTGGGGCCCTAAAGGTTCTCCTAAACAGAGGCTTTGACACAGCTCCAACGTGCAAGTTTCCCATGTGTAGATGAGATGTTTTCTGATGGGTGAGTCAAGAAACAGCTATATGCTGCTTTTGAAATCCAGGCCTCTGAGGAGAGATGCCTGGAAACCAAAGCCATGGATCTGATTAGTGCCTAGGGCCTGTTCTTTCCTTCATACCTCTGAAGACATCTGTCTATGGGTCTGAGTGCAGGTAGGTGCTCAGTTGGGCTCAGATTGCCTCTGTTTTTCCTGGGAAGCCTCCACTATTGAGATGTTTCAGTGACTTTGGAGGTTTATCCTATTAGAAGGCTTGTGGCCATTGGAATGGGCACACACAATTCCCTTGGAGAGGGCAAGTACAGTCCTCAGGTTTGGCTCCAGGGGCCTGAGCCTGTAGGTTGTGTAGGCCAGGGCTGTTTGGACAGTTGTCTGAAAACACAAACTCGGCTTATGTTTGGGGTCATAGGTATGGCAGGACTGATCTACAGACCATGAGGAGAACTCTTCGGGATTTGAAAGAAGGGCGAGTGTGAGGCTTCTGCTCAAGTTTTTGTCTCTGGATATCGTGTCACTCATGGTCGTGGAATTTCTGGGTGACTTCATGGGAAATGGACGAGTCTTACTCTCTGGTGGTTTGGCCCCGTCCAAAGAGTTTGGGGTCATTCTGTGGGCTGGAAGAAGTCCGTTTTTTTTTTTTTATTCTTGTTTTTTTCTTTTTTATCCTCAGGTCTCGGTTCTGAAGCCTGAAAACTGAGGTAGGAAAGAGATGATGACCTAAGGCCATGGCGGGTTTTATGTGCTCAGTGTGCGGTCAGCTTTCTGGGTGTTGGACAGGAGGTCCGGGCTCAGGTTGTGTTCGACAGTGCATGAGTGCCCAGGTTAGACTATATAATTTGGGTAAAGTCGAGTGCTGTGTAGGTTTACCCTCATTTAAGGTGCCTGGGCAGCTCATGAGGCAATAATTTTTTTTCTAGATGTCAGGCAGAGTGCTGCATTGTGGGTCCGGAATTGCCAAACTTGAGGGCTTCGGGGCCAGGAGTGTGAGGACGGAAGTCTGAGAAGACAAGCTAGACTTGGGTTTCAGGGCGAGGGCACGGCAGGTACCCCCTGCAGATCTGAACCAATATCTCATGCATCTGAAGTCAGGGCGAGGATCAGACGTTGGCTCAGGTGGGAGTTTCTGAGCATGACGGCCGCTTCATGAAGGGAGCGGAATCTCGAGGCCATTGAGGTTTTCCCACGTTGAGAGTTGTTCGATGCCCCCTTCATGGATTCCTTCTGCGGGACAATTGAGACCTGTTGGACAGCTCCAGGACATCCCATATGGAATGACTCCAGAGCACCGTTCCTGGATGGATGCCTGGGAAGCCCGCCTCACATTCCAATTGTCTCCTAGAACAAGACAGTTTAGATCTGATGGCTCTGCGGGAGCAACCGGGGTGGCTGAGTTGAAATGGACTTTCCTGAGGATGGGTCCTAATGTGTTTTTGTGTCCATGAGGGCCTTGGAATGGGGCGGTGGCACCGGCACCCTGAAGTACTCTCCTAAGCTTTGGACATGGCTCCCATGCACAGGTTTCCTTGTGGAGACGAGATGAGTTCTGATGGGTGCCTCAGGAAAACCCCTATGCTCGTATTGGAATCAGGCTTTTGAGGACACATGCCTGTAACCCAAAGCAATGGATCCTATTATGGCCTAGGGTCCTGTCTGGTTCAATCTTCTTCTCTGGGGTCATCCATCTATGGTATGAGTGGAGGTCGTTTATCAGCTGGTGTCAGACAGCCCTTGTTTGTTCCGGGCGACCTACACTATTGGGATGGCCTCAGGGACTTTGGAGATTTCTCCTAATTTGTACGATTTTGGACCATGGAATGGGCAGAATTCCCATGGATTGGTAGGCACAGTCCTAATGTGTGGCTCCAGGGGCCCAGCCTGGAGGGTATGTGGCCCAAGACTTTGAGGACAGAAGTCTGAAAACACAAACTCAGCTTAGGTTTGGGGACGTAGGTATGGCAGGCCCGATCTACAAACCATGAGAAGTACTCTTCAGGATATGAAGAAAGTGCGAGTCTGAGGTGCTTGCTCAGGCTTTTGTCTCTGGATTTTGTATCAGCGATGGCCGTGGAATGACGGGGACGCCTCATGGGCCATGGACGAATCTTCCTCTCTGAGGATTTGGCCCGATTCCCAATTGCATTTCGTCAGTCTGTGGGATGGGAGGACTCATTTCAGTTTTGTTACCTCAGGTGTCCCACCAAAAGAGGAATTCCAAAGCCAAGCCGTGGGGAAGACTGAAGGGACAACCCGAACTATGGTTAAAAATTGGGGCCTAGGGGCATGGCAAGCCCAATATGCTATCTCTTCATCCAGCCACTGTGTGGCCTTACTTGAGAACTGGGCTCAGCCTGAGCGTCACAATGTGTGTTTGTGACCAATGTGGCCCGCGAGCATGGGCGGGGCTTCATGGGCCACACTGGTTTCAACTACACTGAACGTTGGACAACATGCCAACCACAAGGTTTCTTTCCATGGGGAAGGAGTTCTGATTTCTGCATCACCTTCAACCCTGGGCAGTGATTGGAGATAAGGTCTAGGTTCTGAAACCTGAAAACCGATGTTGGGAAGAGATGACGACCTAAGGCCATGGTGGCTCGATGTGCTCAGTGTGCGGCCAGCTGTCTGGGAGGGGCCAGGGGGTCCAGGCTCAGGCTGTGTCAGAAAGGACATTAGTGCCCTGGTCAGCCTATGTATTTGGGGTACAGCCAAGGTCGGTGCAGGTTGATCCTCATTTGGGGTTACTGGGTAGCCCCATAAGACAATGTTTTTCTTCTGCAGAGCCGGCAGAGTGCTGCATTGTAGTTCTGGAATGCCAAACTGGAGGGCTTGTGGGCCAGTAGTCTGACGACAAAAGTCTGAGAACACAAGCTAAGCTTAGGTTTCTGGGTGAGGCCATGGCACGCACAATCTACAGACCTGAATCGAGGTCTCGTGCATCTGAAGTCAGCGCGAGGATCAGACGATCGCTCAGGTTGGAGTTTCTGTCTCTGATGGCTCCTTCATGAATGGGGGGGGGGGAATCACGAGGCCATGGGTGTTTTCCCACGATGGAAGTTGTGAGAAGCTCCAAACTGCAGAGAGTCTTCCGCAGGACAATTGAGACCTGTTGTTTGGTTCCAGGCCAATGATTCTGAGCAGGGTTCTAAGGATGGATGGCTGGGTAGCCCACCTCGCATTCCAATTGTCTCCTAGCAACAAGACAGGTTAGATCTCCTGGATCTGTGGGGAGCAACCGAGGACGCTGAGTTGAAATGGACACCCCTGGGGATGGGTCCTAACGTGCTGTTGTGTCTATGGAGACCTTGGAATGAAGCGGTGGCACTGGGGCCCTAAAGGTTCTCCTAAACAGAGGCTTTGACACAGCTCCAACGTGCAAGTTTCCCATGTGTAGATGAGATGTTTTCTGATGGGTGAGTCAAGAAACAGCTATATGCTGCTTTTGAAATCCAGGCCTCTGAGGAGAGATGCCTGGAAACCAAAGCCATGGATCTGATTAGTGCCTAGGGCCTGTTCTTTCCTTCATACCTCTGAAGACATCTGTCTATGGGTCTGAGTGCAGGTAGGTGCTCAGTTGGGCTCAGATTGCCTCTGTTTTTCCTGGGAAGCCTCCACTATTGAGATGTTTCAGTGACTTTGGAGGTTTATCCTATTAGAAGGCTTGTGGCCATTGGAATGGGCACACACAATTCCCTTGGAGAGGGCAAGTACAGTCCTCAGGTTTGGCTCCAGGGGCCTGAGCCTGTAGGTTGTGTAGGCCAGGGCTGTTTGGACAGTTGTCTGAAAACACAAACTCGGCTTATGTTTGGGGTCATAGGTATGGCAGGACTGATCTACAGACCATGAGGAGAACTCTTCGGGATTTGAAAGAAGGGCGAGTGTGAGGCTTCTGCTCAAGTTTTTGTCTCTGGATATCGTGTCACTCATGGTCGTGGAATTTCTGGGTGACTTCATGGGAAATGGACGAGTCTTACTCTCTGGTGGTTTGGCCCCGTCCAAAGAGTTTGGGGTCATTCTGTGGGCTGGAAGAAGTCCGTTTTTTTTTTTTTATTCTTGTTTTTTTCTTTTTTATCCTCAGGTCTCGGTTCTGAAGCCTGAAAACTGAGGTAGGAAAGAGATGATGACCTAAGGCCATGGCGGGTTTTATGTGCTCAGTGTGCGGTCAGCTTTCTGGGTGTTGGACAGGAGGTCCGGGCTCAGGTTGTGTTCGACAGTGCATGAGTGCCCAGGTTAGACTATATAATTTGGGTAAAGTCGAGTGCTGTGTAGGTTTACCCTCATTTAAGGTGCCTGGGCAGCTCATGAGGCAATAATTTTTTTTCTAGATGTCAGGCAGAGTGCTGCATTGTGGGTCCGGAATTGCCAAACTTGAGGGCTTCGGGGCCAGGAGTGTGAGGACGGAAGTCTGAGAAGACAAGCTAGACTTGGGTTTCAGGGCGAGGGCACGGCAGGTACCCCCTGCAGATCTGAACCAATATCTCATGCATCTGAAGTCAGGGCGAGGATCAGACGTTGGCTCAGGTGGGAGTTTCTGAGCATGACGGCCGCTTCATGAAGGGAGCGGAATCTCGAGGCCATTGAGGTTTTCCCACGTTGAGAGTTGTTCGATGCCCCCTTCATGGATTCCTTCTGCGGGACAATTGAGACCTGTTGGACAGCTCCAGGACATCCCATATGGAATGACTCCAGAGCACCGTTCCTGGATGGATGCCTGGGAAGCCCGCCTCACATTCCAATTGTCTCCTAGAACAAGACAGTTTAGATCTGATGGCTCTGCGGGAGCAACCGGGGTGGCTGAGTTGAAATGGACTTTCCTGAGGATGGGTCCTAATGTGTTTTTGTGTCCATGAGGGCCTTGGAATGGGGCGGTGGCACCGGCACCCTGAAGTACTCTCCTAAGCTTTGGACATGGCTCCCATGCACAGGTTTCCTTGTGGAGACGAGATGAGTTCTGATGGGTGCCTCAGGAAAACCCCTATGCTCGTATTGGAATCAGGCTTTTGAGGACACATGCCTGTAACCCAAAGCAATGGATCCTATTATGGCCTAGGGTCCTGTCTGGTTCAATCTTCTTCTCTGGGGTCATCCATCTATGGTATGAGTGGAGGTCGTTTATCAGCTGGTGTCAGACAGCCCTTGTTTGTTCCGGGCGACCTACACTATTGGGATGGCCTCAGGGACTTTGGAGATTTCTCCTAATTTGTACGATTTTGGACCATGGAATGGGCAGAATTCCCATGGATTGGTAGGCACAGTCCTAATGTGTGGCTCCAGGGGCCCAGCCTGGAGGGTATGTGGCCCAAGACTTTGAGGACAGAAGTCTGAAAACACAAACTCAGCTTAGGTTTGGGGACGTAGGTATGGCAGGCCCGATCTACAAACCATGAGAAGTACTCTTCAGGATATGAAGAAAGTGCGAGTCTGAGGTGCTTGCTCAGGCTTTTGTCTCTGGATTTTGTATCAGCGATGGCCGTGGAATGACGGGGACGCCTCATGGGCCATGGACGAATCTTCCTCTCTGAGGATTTGGCCCGATTCCCAATTGCATTTCGTCAGTCTGTGGGATGGGAGGACTCATTTCAGTTTTGTTACCTCAGGTGTCCCACCAAAAGAGGAATTCCAAAGCCAAGCCGTGGGGAAGACTGAAGGGACAACCCGAACTATGGTTAAAAATTGGGGCCTAGGGGCATGGCAAGCCCAATATGCTATCTCTTCATCCAGCCACTGTGTGGCCTTACTTGAGAACTGGGCTCAGCCTGAGCGTCACAATGTGTGTTTGTGACCAATGTGGCCCGCGAGCATGGGCGGGGCTTCATGGGCCACACTGGTTTCAACTACACTGAACGTTGGACAACATGCCAACCACAAGGTTTCTTTCCATGGGGAAGGAGTTCTGATTTCTGCATCACCTTCAACCCTGGGCAGTGATTGGAGATAAGGTCTAGGTTCTGAAACCTGAAAACCGATGTTGGGAAGAGATGACGACCTAAGGCCATGGTGGCTCGATGTGCTCAGTGTGCGGCCAGCTGTCTGGGAGGGGCCAGGGGGTCCAGGCTCAGGCTGTGTCAGAAAGGACATTAGTGCCCTGGTCAGCCTATGTATTTGGGGTACAGCCAAGGTCGGTGCAGGTTGATCCTCATTTGGGGTTACTGGGTAGCCCCATAAGACAATGTTTTTCTTCTGCAGAGCCGGCAGAGTGCTGCATTGTAGTTCTGGAATGCCAAACTGGAGGGCTTGTGGGCCAGTAGTCTGACGACAAAAGTCTGAGAACACAAGCTAAGCTTAGGTTTCTGGGTGAGGCCATGGCACGCACAATCTACAGACCTGAATCGAGGTCTCGTGCATCTGAAGTCAGCGCGAGGATCAGACGATCGCTCAGGTTGGAGTTTCTGTCTCTGATGGCTCCTTCATGAATGGGGGGGGGGGAATCACGAGGCCATGGGTGTTTTCCCACGATGGAAGTTGTGAGAAGCTCCAAACTGCAGAGAGTCTTCCGCAGGACAATTGAGACCTGTTGTTTGGTTCCAGGCCAATGATTCTGAGCAGGGTTCTAAGGATGGATGGCTGGGTAGCCCACCTCGCATTCCAATTGTCTCCTAGCAACAAGACAGGTTAGATCTCCTGGATCTGTGGGGAGCAACCGAGGACGCTGAGTTGAAATGGACACCCCTGGGGATGGGTCCTAACGTGCTGTTGTGTCTATGGAGACCTTGGAATGAAGCGGTGGCACTGGGGCCCTAAAGGTTCTCCTAAACAGAGGCTTTGACACAGCTCCAACGTGCAAGTTTCCCATGTGTAGATGAGATGTTTTCTGATGGGTGAGTCAAGAAACAGCTATATGCTGCTTTTGAAATCCAGGCCTCTGAGGAGAGATGCCTGGAAACCAAAGCCATGGATCTGATTAGTGCCTAGGGCCTGTTCTTTCCTTCATACCTCTGAAGACATCTGTCTATGGGTCTGAGTGCAGGTAGGTGCTCAGTTGGGCTCAGATTGCCTCTGTTTTTCCTGGGAAGCCTCCACTATTGAGATGTTTCAGTGACTTTGGAGGTTTATCCTATTAGAAGGCTTGTGGCCATTGGAATGGGCACACACAATTCCCTTGGAGAGGGCAAGTACAGTCCTCAGGTTTGGCTCCAGGGGCCTGAGCCTGTAGGTTGTGTAGGCCAGGGCTGTTTGGACAGTTGTCTGAAAACACAAACTCGGCTTATGTTTGGGGTCATAGGTATGGCAGGACTGATCTACAGACCATGAGGAGAACTCTTCGGGATTTGAAAGAAGGGCGAGTGTGAGGCTTCTGCTCAAGTTTTTGTCTCTGGATATCGTGTCACTCATGGTCGTGGAATTTCTGGGTGACTTCATGGGAAATGGACGAGTCTTACTCTCTGGTGGTTTGGCCCCGTCCAAAGAGTTTGGGGTCATTCTGTGGGCTGGAAGAAGTCCGTTTTTTTTTTTTTATTCTTGTTTTTTTCTTTTTTATCCTCAGGTCTCGGTTCTGAAGCCTGAAAACTGAGGTAGGAAAGAGATGATGACCTAAGGCCATGGCGGGTTTTATGTGCTCAGTGTGCGGTCAGCTTTCTGGGTGTTGGACAGGAGGTCCGGGCTCAGGTTGTGTTCGACAGTGCATGAGTGCCCAGGTTAGACTATATAATTTGGGTAAAGTCGAGTGCTGTGTAGGTTTACCCTCATTTAAGGTGCCTGGGCAGCTCATGAGGCAATAATTTTTTTTCTAGATGTCAGGCAGAGTGCTGCATTGTGGGTCCGGAATTGCCAAACTTGAGGGCTTCGGGGCCAGGAGTGTGAGGACGGAAGTCTGAGAAGACAAGCTAGACTTGGGTTTCAGGGCGAGGGCACGGCAGGTACCCCCTGCAGATCTGAACCAATATCTCATGCATCTGAAGTCAGGGCGAGGATCAGACGTTGGCTCAGGTGGGAGTTTCTGAGCATGACGGCCGCTTCATGAAGGGAGCGGAATCTCGAGGCCATTGAGGTTTTCCCACGTTGAGAGTTGTTCGATGCCCCCTTCATGGATTCCTTCTGCGGGACAATTGAGACCTGTTGGACAGCTCCAGGACATCCCATATGGAATGACTCCAGAGCACCGTTCCTGGATGGATGCCTGGGAAGCCCGCCTCACATTCCAATTGTCTCCTAGAACAAGACAGTTTAGATCTGATGGCTCTGCGGGAGCAACCGGGGTGGCTGAGTTGAAATGGACTTTCCTGAGGATGGGTCCTAATGTGTTTTTGTGTCCATGAGGGCCTTGGAATGGGGCGGTGGCACCGGCACCCTGAAGTACTCTCCTAAGCTTTGGACATGGCTCCCATGCACAGGTTTCCTTGTGGAGACGAGATGAGTTCTGATGGGTGCCTCAGGAAAACCCCTATGCTCGTATTGGAATCAGGCTTTTGAGGACACATGCCTGTAACCCAAAGCAATGGATCCTATTATGGCCTAGGGTCCTGTCTGGTTCAATCTTCTTCTCTGGGGTCATCCATCTATGGTATGAGTGGAGGTCGTTTATCAGCTGGTGTCAGACAGCCCTTGTTTGTTCCGGGCGACCTACACTATTGGGATGGCCTCAGGGACTTTGGAGATTTCTCCTAATTTGTACGATTTTGGACCATGGAATGGGCAGAATTCCCATGGATTGGTAGGCACAGTCCTAATGTGTGGCTCCAGGGGCCCAGCCTGGAGGGTATGTGGCCCAAGACTTTGAGGACAGAAGTCTGAAAACACAAACTCAGCTTAGGTTTGGGGACGTAGGTATGGCAGGCCCGATCTACAAACCATGAGAAGTACTCTTCAGGATATGAAGAAAGTGCGAGTCTGAGGTGCTTGCTCAGGCTTTTGTCTCTGGATTTTGTATCAGCGATGGCCGTGGAATGACGGGGACGCCTCATGGGCCATGGACGAATCTTCCTCTCTGAGGATTTGGCCCGATTCCCAATTGCATTTCGTCAGTCTGTGGGATGGGAGGACTCATTTCAGTTTTGTTACCTCAGGTGTCCCACCAAAAGAGGAATTCCAAAGCCAAGCCGTGGGGAAGACTGAAGGGACAACCCGAACTATGGTTAAAAATTGGGGCCTAGGGGCATGGCAAGCCCAATATGCTATCTCTTCATCCAGCCACTGTGTGGCCTTACTTGAGAACTGGGCTCAGCCTGAGCGTCACAATGTGTGTTTGTGACCAATGTGGCCCGCGAGCATGGGCGGGGCTTCATGGGCCACACTGGTTTCAACTACACTGAACGTTGGACAACATGCCAACCACAAGGTTTCTTTCCATGGGGAAGGAGTTCTGATTTCTGCATCACCTTCAACCCTGGGCAGTGATTGGAGATAAGGTCTAGGTTCTGAAACCTGAAAACCGATGTTGGGAAGAGATGACGACCTAAGGCCATGGTGGCTCGATGTGCTCAGTGTGCGGCCAGCTGTCTGGGAGGGGCCAGGGGGTCCAGGCTCAGGCTGTGTCAGAAAGGACATTAGTGCCCTGGTCAGCCTATGTATTTGGGGTACAGCCAAGGTCGGTGCAGGTTGATCCTCATTTGGGGTTACTGGGTAGCCCCATAAGACAATGTTTTTCTTCTGCAGAGCCGGCAGAGTGCTGCATTGTAGTTCTGGAATGCCAAACTGGAGGGCTTGTGGGCCAGTAGTCTGACGACAAAAGTCTGAGAACACAAGCTAAGCTTAGGTTTCTGGGTGAGGCCATGGCACGCACAATCTACAGACCTGAATCGAGGTCTCGTGCATCTGAAGTCAGCGCGAGGATCAGACGATCGCTCAGGTTGGAGTTTCTGTCTCTGATGGCTCCTTCATGAATGGGGGGGGGGGAATCACGAGGCCATGGGTGTTTTCCCACGATGGAAGTTGTGAGAAGCTCCAAACTGCAGAGAGTCTTCCGCAGGACAATTGAGACCTGTTGTTTGGTTCCAGGCCAATGATTCTGAGCAGGGTTCTAAGGATGGATGGCTGGGTAGCCCACCTCGCATTCCAATTGTCTCCTAGCAACAAGACAGGTTAGATCTCCTGGATCTGTGGGGAGCAACCGAGGACGCTGAGTTGAAATGGACACCCCTGGGGATGGGTCCTAACGTGCTGTTGTGTCTATGGAGACCTTGGAATGAAGCGGTGGCACTGGGGCCCTAAAGGTTCTCCTAAACAGAGGCTTTGACACAGCTCCAACGTGCAAGTTTCCCATGTGTAGATGAGATGTTTTCTGATGGGTGAGTCAAGAAACAGCTATATGCTGCTTTTGAAATCCAGGCCTCTGAGGAGAGATGCCTGGAAACCAAAGCCATGGATCTGATTAGTGCCTAGGGCCTGTTCTTTCCTTCATACCTCTGAAGACATCTGTCTATGGGTCTGAGTGCAGGTAGGTGCTCAGTTGGGCTCAGATTGCCTCTGTTTTTCCTGGGAAGCCTCCACTATTGAGATGTTTCAGTGACTTTGGAGGTTTATCCTATTAGAAGGCTTGTGGCCATTGGAATGGGCACACACAATTCCCTTGGAGAGGGCAAGTACAGTCCTCAGGTTTGGCTCCAGGGGCCTGAGCCTGTAGGTTGTGTAGGCCAGGGCTGTTTGGACAGTTGTCTGAAAACACAAACTCGGCTTATGTTTGGGGTCATAGGTATGGCAGGACTGATCTACAGACCATGAGGAGAACTCTTCGGGATTTGAAAGAAGGGCGAGTGTGAGGCTTCTGCTCAAGTTTTTGTCTCTGGATATCGTGTCACTCATGGTCGTGGAATTTCTGGGTGACTTCATGGGAAATGGACGAGTCTTACTCTCTGGTGGTTTGGCCCCGTCCAAAGAGTTTGGGGTCATTCTGTGGGCTGGAAGAAGTCCGTTTTTTTTTTTTTATTCTTGTTTTTTTCTTTTTTATCCTCAGGTCTCGGTTCTGAAGCCTGAAAACTGAGGTAGGAAAGAGATGATGACCTAAGGCCATGGCGGGTTTTATGTGCTCAGTGTGCGGTCAGCTTTCTGGGTGTTGGACAGGAGGTCCGGGCTCAGGTTGTGTTCGACAGTGCATGAGTGCCCAGGTTAGACTATATAATTTGGGTAAAGTCGAGTGCTGTGTAGGTTTACCCTCATTTAAGGTGCCTGGGCAGCTCATGAGGCAATAATTTTTTTTCTAGATGTCAGGCAGAGTGCTGCATTGTGGGTCCGGAATTGCCAAACTTGAGGGCTTCGGGGCCAGGAGTGTGAGGACGGAAGTCTGAGAAGACAAGCTAGACTTGGGTTCAGGGCGAGGGCACGGCAGGTACCCCCTGCAGATCTGAACCAATATCTCATGCATCTGAAGTCAGGGCGAGGATCAGACGTTGGCTCAGGTGGGAGTTTCTGAGCATGACGGCCGCTTCATGAAGGGAGCGGAATCTCGAGGCCATTGAGGTTTTCCCACGTTGAGAGTTGTTCGATGCCCCCTTCATGGATTCCTTCTGCGGGGACAAAGAGACCTGTTGGACAGCTCCAGGACATCCCATATGGATGACTCCAGAGCACCGTTCCTGGGATGGATGCCTGGGAAGCCCGCCTCACATTCCAATTGTCTCCTAGAACAAGACAGTTTAGATCTGATGGCTCTGCGGGAGCAACCGGGGTGGCTGAGTTGAAATGGACTTTCCTGAGGATGGGTCCTAATGTGTTTTTGTGTCCATGAGGGCCTTGGAATGGGGCGGTGGCACCGGCACCCTGAAGTACTCTCCTAAGCTTTGGACATGGCTCCCATGCACAGGTTTCCTTGTGGAGACGAGATGAGTTCTGATGGGTGCCTCAGGAAAACCCCTATGCTCGTATTGGAATCAGGCTTTTGAGGACACATGCCTGTAACCCAAAGCAATGGATCCTATTATGGCCTAGGGTCCTGTCTGGTTCAATCTTCTTCTCTGGGGTCATCCATCTATGGTATGAGTGGAGGTCGTTTATCAGCTGGTGTCAGACAGCCCTTGTTTGTTCCGGGCGAACTACACTATTGGGATGGCCTCAGGGACTTTGGAGATTTCTCCTAATTTGTACGATTTTGGACCATGGAATGGGCAGAATTCCCATGGATTGGTAGGCACAGTCCTAATGTGTGGCTCCAGGGGCCCAGCCTGGAGGGTATGTGGCCCAAGACTTTGAGGACAGAAGTCTGAAAACACAAACTCAGCTTAGGTTTGGGGACGTAGGTATGGCAGGCCCGATCTACAAACCATGAGAAGTACTCTTCAGGATATGAAGAAAGTGCGAGTCTGAGGTGCTTGCTCAGGCTTTTGTCTCTGGATTTTGTATCAGCGATGGCCGTGGAATGACGGGGACGCCTCATGGGCCATGGACGAATCTTCCTCTCTGAGGATTTGGCCCGATTCCCAATTGCATTTCGTCAGTCTGTGGGATGGGAGGACTCATTTCAGTTTTGTTACCTCAGGTGTCCCACCAAAAGAGGAATTCCAAAGCCAAGCCGTGGGGAAGACTGAAGGGACAACCCGAACTATGGTTAAAAATTGGGGCCTAGGGGCATGGCAAGCCCAATATGCTATCTCTTCATCCAGCCACTGTGTGGCCTTACTTGAGAACTGGGCTCAGCCTGAGCGTCACAATGTGTGTTTGTGACCAATGTGGCCCGCGAGCATGGGCGGGGCTTCATGGGCCACACTGGTTTCAACTACACTGAACGTTGGACAACATGCCAACCAAAGGTTTCTTGCCATGGGGAAGGAGTTCTGATTTCTGCATCACCTTCAACCCTGGGCAGTGATTGGAGATAAGGTCTAGGTTCTGAAACCTGAAAACCGATGTTGGGAAGAGATGACGACCTAAGGCCATGGTGGCTCGATGTGCTCAGTGTGCGGCCAGCTGTCTGGGAGGGGCCAGGGGGTCCAGGCTCAGGCTGTGTCAGAAAGGGCATTAGTGCCCTGGTCAGCCTATGTATTTGGGGTACAGCCAAGGTCGGTGCAGGTTGATCCTCATTTGGGGTTACTGGGTAGCCCCATAAGACAATGTTTTTCTTCTGCAGAGCCGGCAGAGTGCTGCATTGTAGTTCTGGAATGCCAAACTGGAGCGCTTGTGGGCCAGTAGTCTGACGACAAAAGTCTGAGAACACAAGCTAAGCTTAGGTTTCTGGGTGAGGCCATGGCACGCACAATCTACAGACCTGAATCGAGGTCTCGTGCATCTGAAGTCAGCGCGAGGATCAGACGATCGCTCAGGTTGGAGTTTCTGTCTCTGATGGCTCCTTCATGAATGGGGGGGGGCATCACGAGGCCATGGGTGTTTTCCCACGATGGAAGTTGTGAGAAGCTCCAAACTGCAGAGAGTCTTTCGCAGGACAATTGAGACCTGTTGTTTGGTTCCAGGCCAATGATTCTGAGCAGGGTTCTAAGGATGGATGGCTGGGTAGCCCACCTCGCATTCCAATTGTCTCCTAGCAACAAGACAGGTTAGATCTCCTGGATCTGTGGGGAGCAACCGAGGACGCTGAGTTGAAATGGACACCCCTGGGGATGGGTCCTAACGTGCTGTTGTGTCTATGGAGACCTTGGAATGAAGCGGTGGCACTGGGGCCCTAAAGGTTCTCCTAAACAGAGGCTTTGACACAGCTCCAACGTGCAAGTTTCCCATGTGTAGATGAGATGTTTTCTGATGGGTGAGTCAAGAAACAGCTATATGCTGCTTTTGAAATCCAGGCCTCTGAGGAGAGATGCCTGGAAACCAAAGCCATGGATCTGATTAGTGCCTAGGGCCTGTTCTTTCCTTCATACCTCTGGGGACATCTGTCTATGGGTCTGAGTGCAGGTAGGTGCTCAGTTGGGCTCAGATTGCCTCTGTTTTTCCTGGGAAGCCTCCACTATTGAGATGTTTCAGTGACTTTGGAGGTTTATCCTATTAGAAGGCTTGTGGCCATTGGAATGGGCACACACAATTCCCTTGGAGAGGGCAAGTACAGTCCTCAGGTTTGGCTCCAGGGGCCTGAGCCTGTAGGTTGTGTAGGCCAGGGCTGTTTGGACAGTTGTCTGAAAACACAAACTCGGCTTATGTTTGGGGTCATAGGTATGGCAGGACTGATCTACAGACCATGAGGAGAACTCTTCGGGATTTGAAAGAAGGGCGAGTGTGAGGCTTCTGCTCAAGTTTTTGTCTCTGGATATCGTGTCACTCATGGTCGTGGAATTTCTGGGTGACTTCATGGGAAATGGACGAGTCTTACTCTCTGGTGGTTTGGCCCCGTCCAAAGAGTTTGGGGTCATTCTGTGGGCTGGAAGAAGTCCGTTTTTTTTTTTTATTCTTGTTTTTTTCTTTTTTATCCTCAGGTCTCGGTTCTGAAGCCTGAAAACTGAGGTAGGAAAGAGATGATGACCTAAGGCCATGGCGGGTTTTATGTGCTCAGTGTGCGGTCAGCTTTCTGGGTGTTGGACAGGAGGTCCGGGCTCAGGTTGTGTTCGACAGTGCATGAGTGCCCAGGTTAGACTATATAATTTGGGTAAAGTCGAGTGCTGTGTAGGTTTACCCTCATTTAAGATGCCTGGGCAGCTCATGAGGCAATAATTTTTTTTCTAGAGGGCAGGCAGAGTGCTGCATTGTGGGTCCGGAATTGCCAAACTTGAGGGCTTTGGGGCCAGGAGTGTGAGGATGGAAGTCTGAGAAGACAAGCTAGACTTGGGTTTCAGGGCGAGGGCACGGCAGGTACCCCCTGCAGATCTGAACCAATATCTCATGCATCTGAAGTCAGGGCGAGGATCAGACGTTGGCTCAGGTGGGAGTTTCTGAGCATGACGGCCGCTTCATGAAGGGAGCGGAATCTCGAGGCCATTGAGGTTTTCCCACGTTGAGAGTTGTTCGATGCCCCCTTCATGGATTCCTTCTGCGGGACAATTGAGACCTGTTGGACAGCTCCAGGACATCCCATATGGAATGACTCCAGAGCACCGTTCCTGGATGGATGCCTGGGAAGCCCGCCTCACATTCCAATTGTCTCCTAGAACAAGACAGTTTAGATCTGATGGCTCTGCGGGAGCAACCGGGGTGGCTGAGTTGAAATGGACTTTCCTGAGGATGGGTCCTAATGTGTTTTTGTGTCCATGAGGGCCTTGGAATGGGGCGGTGGCACCGGCACCCTGAAGTACTCTCCTAAGCTTTGGACATGGGCTCCCATGCACAGGTTTCCTTGTGGAGACGAGATGAGTTCTGATGGGTGCCTCAGGAAAACCCCTATGCTCGTATTGGAATCAGGCTTTT